>NW_026600444.1:125000-150000 GCF_029448725.1 Salvelinus fontinalis | reverse complement strand
CAGGTAGTTGTAACCTTGCAGTTAGCTGTAACCTAGCAGTTAGCTGTAACCTAGTGGTTAGCTGTAACCTAGCAGTTAGCTGTAACCTAGCAGTTAGCCTTTAGACTATTATTTAGCAGTTAGCTGTAACCTAGCAGGTAGCTGTAACCTAGCAGTTAGCTGTAACCTAGCAGGTAGCTGTAACCTAGCGGTTAGCTGTAACCTAGCAGTTAGCTGTAACCTAGCAGGTAGCTGTAACCTAGCGGTTAGCTGTAACCTAGCAGTTAGCTGTAACCTAGCAGTTAGCTGTAACCTAGCGGTTAGCTGTAACCTAGCAGGTAGCTGTAACCCAGCGGTTAGCTTAAACCTAGGAGTTAGCTGTAACCTAGCAGTTAGCTGTAACCTAGCAGTTAGCCTTTAGACTATTATTTAGCAGTTAGCTGTTCGTTGTAACCTAGCAGTTAACTGTAACCTAGCAGTTAGCTGTAACCTAGCAGTTAGCCTTTAGACTATTATTTAGCAGTTAGCTGTAACCTAGCAGGTAGTTGTAACCTAGCAGTTAGCCTTTAGACTATTATTTAGCAGTTAGCTGTAACCTAGCAGGTAGTTGTAACCTAGCAGTTAGCTGTAACCTAGCAGTTAGCTGTAACCTAGCGGTTAGCTGTAACCTAGCAGTTAGCTGTAACCTATCAGTTAGTTGTAACCTATCAGGTAGTTGTAACCTAGCAGTTAGTTGTAACCTATCAGTTAGCTGTAACCTAGCAGTTAGCTGTAACCTATCAGTTAGTTGTAACCTATCAGGTAGTTGTAACCTAGCAGGTAGTTGTAACCTAGCAGTTAGCCTTTAGACTATTATTTAGCAGTTAGCTGTAACCTAGCAGGTAGTTGTAACCTAGCAGTTAGCTGTAACCTATCAGTTAGCTGTAACCTATCAGTTAGTTGTAACCTATCAGTTAGTTGTAACCTATCAGGTAGTTGTAACCTATCAGTTAGTTGTAACCTATCAGGTAGTTGTAACCTAGCAGGTAGTTGTAACCTATCAGTTAGTTGTAACCTATCAGGTAGTTGTAACCTAGCAGGTAGTTGTAACCTAGCAGTTAGCTGTAACCTATCAGTTAGTTGTAACCTAGCAGTTAGCTGTAAACTAGCAGTTAGCTGTAACCTAGCAGTTAGCCTTTAGACTATTATTTAGCAGTTAGCTGTAACCTAGCAGGTAGCTGTAACCTAGCAGGTAGTTGTAACCTAGCAGTTAGCTGTAACCTATCAGTTATCTGTAACCTAGCGGGTAGTTGTAACCTAGCAGTTAGCTGTAACCTATCAGTTAGATGTAACCTAGCAGGTAGTTGTAACCTATCAGGTAGTTGTAACCTATCAGGTAGTTGTAACCTAGCAGTTAGATGTAACCTATCAGTTTGATGTAACCTAGCAGGTAGTTGTATCCTAGCAGTTAGTTGTAACCTATCAGTTAGCTGTAACCTAGCAGGTAGTTGTAACCTAGCAGTTAGCTGTAACCTAGCAGTTAGCTGTAACCTATCAGTTATCTGTAATCTAGCAGTTAGCTGTAACCTAGCAGTTAGCCTTTAGACTATTATTTAGCAGTTAGCTGTAACCTAGCAGGTAGTTGTAACCTAGCAGTTAGCTGTAACCTATCAATTTGATGTAACCTAGCAGTTAGCTGTAACCTAGCAGTTAGCTGTAACCTATCAGTTAGCTGTAACCTATCAGTTAGTTGTAACCTATCAGGTAGTTGTAACCTAGCAGTTAGTTGTAACCTATCAGTTAGCTGTAACCTAGCAGTTAGCTGTAACCTATCAGTTAGTTGTAACCTATCAGGTAGTTGTAACCTAGCAGGTAGTTGTAACCTAGCAGTTAGCCTTTAGACTATTATTTAGCAGTTAGCTGTAACCTAGCAGGTAGTTGTAACCTAGCAGTTAGCTGTAACCTATCAGTTAGTTGTAACCTATCAGGTAGTTGTAACCTAGCAGGTAGTTGTAACCTATCAGTTAGTTGTAACCTATCAGGTAGTTGTAACCTAGCAGGTAGTTGTAACCTAGCAGTTAGCTGTAACCTATCAGTTAGTTGTAACCTAGCAGTTAGCTGTAAACTAGCAGTTAGCTGCAACCTAGCAGTTAGCCTTTAGACTATTATTTAGCAGTTAGCTGTAACCTAGCAGGTAGCTGTAACCTAGCAGGTAGTTGTAACCTAGCAGTTAGCTGTAACCTATCAGTTATCTGTAACCTAGCAGGTAGTTGTAACCTAGCAGTTAGCTGTAACCTATCAGTTAGATGTAACCTAGCAGGTAGTTGTAACCTAGCAGTTAGCTGTAACCTAGCGGTTAGCTGTAACCTAGCAGTTAGCTGTAACCTAGCAGTTAGCCTTTAGACTATTATTTATCAGTTAGCTGTAACCTAGCAGGTAGCTGTAACCTAGCAGTTAGCTGTAACCTAGCAGTTAGCCTTTAGACTATTATTTAGCAGTTAGCTGTAACCTAGCAGGTAGTTGTAACCTAGCAGTTAGCTGTAACCTAGCAGTTAGCCTTTAGACTATTATTTAGTAGTTAGCTGTAACCTAGCAGGTAGTTGTAACCTAGCAGTTAGCTGTAACCTAGCAGTTAGCTGTAACCTAGCGGTTAGCTGTAACCTAGCAGTTAGCTGTAACCTAGCAGTTAGCCTTTAGACTATTATTTATCAGTTAGCTGTAACCTAGCAGGTAGCTGTAACCTAGCAGTTAGCTGTAACCTAGCAGTTAGCCTTTAGACTATTATTTAGCAGTTAGCTGTAACCTAGCAGGTAGTTGTAACCTTGCAGTTAGCTGTAACCTAGCAGTTAGCTGTAACCTAGTGGTTAGCTGTAACCTAGCAGTTAGCTGTAACCTAGCAGTTAGCCTTTAGACTATTATTTAGCAGTTAGCTGTAACCTAGCAGGTAGCTGTAACCTAGCAGTTAGCTGTAACCTAGCAGGTAGCTGTAACCTAGCGGTTAGCTGTAACCTAGCAGTTAGCTGTAACCTAGCAGGTAGCTGTAACCTAGCGGTTAGCTGTAACCTAGCAGTTAGCTGTAACCTAGCAGTTAGCTGTAACCTAGCGGTTAGCTGTAACCTAGCAGGTAGCTGTAACCCAGCGGTTAGCTTAAACCTAGGAGTTAGCTGTAACCTAGCAGTTAGCTGTAACCTAGCAGTTAGCCTTTAGACTATTATTTAGCAGTTAGCTGTTCGTTGTAACCTAGCAGTTAACTGTAACCTAGCAGTTAGCTGTAACCTAGCAGTTAGCCTTTAGACTATTATTTAGCAGTTAGCTGTAACCTAGCAGGTAGTTGTAACCTAGCAGTTAGCCTTTAGACTATTATTTAGCAGTTAGCTGTAACCTAGCAGGTAGTTGTAACCTAGCAGTTAGCTGTAACCTAGCAGTTAGCTGTAACCTAGCGGTTAGCTGTAACCTAGCAGTTAGCTGTAGCCTATCAGTTAGTTGTAACCTATCAGGTAGTTGTAACCTAGCAGTTAGTTGTAACCTATCAGTTAGCTGTAACCTAGCAGTTAGCTGTAACCTATCAGTTAGTTGTAACCTATCAGGTAGTTGTAACCTAGCAGGTAGTTGTAACCTAGCAGTTAGCCTTTAGACTATTATTTAGCAGTTAGCTGTAACCTAGCAGGTAGTTGTAACCTAGCAGGTAGTTGTAACCTAGCAGTTAGCTGTAACCTATCAGTTAGTTGTAACCTAGCAGTTAGCTGTAAACTAGCAGTTAGCTGTAACCTAGCAGTTAGCCTTTAGACTATTATTTAGCAGTTAGCTGTAACCTAGCAGGTAGCTGTAACCTAGCAGGTAGTTGTAACCTAGCAGTTAGCTGTAACCTATCAGTTATCTGTAACCTAGCAGGTAGTTGTAACCTAGCAGTTAGCTGTAACCTATCAGTTAGATGTAACCTAGCAGGTAGTTGTAACCTATCAGGTAGTTGTAACCTATCAGGTAGTTGTAACCTAGCAGTTAGATGTAACCTATCAGTTTGATGTAACCTAGCAGGTAGTTGTATCCTAGCAGTTAGTTGTAACCTATCAGTTAGCTGTAACCTAGCAGGTAGTTGTAACCTAGCAGTTAGCTGTAACCTAGCAGTTAGCTGTAACCTATCAGTTATCTGTAACCTAGCAGTTAGCTGTAACCTAGCAGTTAGCCTTTAGACTATTATTTAGCAGTTAGCTGTAACCTAGCAGGTAGTTGTAACCTAGCAGTTAGCTGTAACCTATCAATTTGATGTAACCTAGCAGTTAGCTGTAACCTAGCAGTTAGCTGTAACCTATCAGTTAGCTGTAACCTATCAGTTAGTTGTAACCTATCAGGTAGTTGTAACCTAGCAGTTAGTTGTAACCTATCAGTTAGCTGTAACCTAGCAGTTAGCTGTAACCTATCAGTTAGTTGTAACCTATCAGGTAGTTGTAACCTAGCAGGTAGTTGTAACCTAGCAGTTAGCCTTTAGACTATTATTTAGCAGTTAGCTGTAACCTAGCAGGTAGTTGTAACCTAGCAGTTAGCTGTAACCTATCAGTTAGTTGTAACCTATCAGGTAGTTGTAACCTAGCAGGTAGTTGTAACCTATCAGTTAGTTGTAACCTATCAGGTAGTTGTAACCTAGCAGGTAGTTGTAACCTAGCAGTTAGCTGTAACCTATCAGTTAGTTGTAACCTAGCAGTTAGCTGTAAACTAGCAGTTAGCTGTAACCTAGCAGTTAGCCTTTAGACTATTATTTAGCAGTTAGCTGTAACCTAGCAGGTAGCTGTAACCTAGCAGGTAGTTGTAACCTAGCAGTTAGCTGTAACCTATCAGTTATCTGTAACCTAGCAGGTAGTTGTAACCTAGCAGTTAGCTGTAACCTATCAGTTAGATGTAACCTAGCAGGTAGTTGTAACCTATCAGGTAGTTGTAACCTATCAGGTAGTTGTAACCTAGCAGTTAGATGTAACCTATCAGTTTGATGTAACCTAGCAGGTAGTTGTATCCTAGCAGTTAGTTGTAACCTATCAGTTAGCTGTAACCTAGCAGGTAGTTGTAACCTAGCAGTTAGCTGTAACCTAGCAGTTAGCTGTAACCTATCAGTTATCTGTAACCTAGCAGTTAGCTGTAACCTAGCAGTTAGCCTTTAGACTATTATTTAGCAGTTAGCTGTAACCTAGCAGGTAGTTGTAACCTAGCAGTTAGCTGTAACCTATCAATTTGATGTAACCTAGCAGTTAGCTGTAACCTAGCAGTTAGCTGTAACCTATCAGTTAGTTGTAACCTAGCAGTTAGCTGTAACCTAGCAGTTAGTTGTAACCTATCAGTTAGTTGTAACCTATCAGTTAGTTGTAACCTATCAGTTAGTTGTAACCTATCAGTTAGTTGTAACCTATCAGTTAGCTGTAACCTATCAGTTTGATGTAACCTATCAGTTAGTTGTATCCTAGCAGTTAGCTGTAACCTAGCAGGTAGCTGTAACCTAGCAGTTAGCTGTAACCTAGCAGTTATCTGTAACCTAGCAGGTAGTTGTAACCTAGCAGTTAGTTGTAACCTATCAGTTATCTGTAACCTATCAGGTAGTCGTAACCTAGCAGTTAGCTGTAACCTAGCAGTTAGCTGTAACCTAGCAGTTAGCTGTAACCTAGCAGGTAGCTGTAACCTAGCAGTTAGTTGTAACCTAGCAGGTAGTTGTAACCTATCAGTTATCTGTAACCTAGCAGGTAGTTGTAACCTAGCAGTTAGCTGTAAACTAGCAGGTAGTTGTATCCTAGCAGTTTGTTGTATCCTAGCAGTTAGCTGTAACCTAGCGGTTAGCTGTAACCTAGCAGTTAGCTGTAACCTATCAGTTATCTGTAACCTAGCAGGTAGTTGTAACCTAGCAGTTAGCTGTAACCTATCAGTTAGCTGTAACCTAGCGGTTAGCTGTAACCTATCAGTTAGTTGTAACCTAGCAGGTAGTTGTAACCTAGCAGTTAGCTGTAACCTATCAGTTATCTGTATCCTAGCAGGTAGTTGTAACCTAGCAGTTAGCTGTAACCTATCAGTTAGCTGTAACCTATCAGTTATCTGTATCCTAGCAGGTAGTTGTAACCTATCAGTTAGCTGTAACCTATCAGTTATCTGTATCCTACCAGGTAGTTGTAACCTATCAGTTATCTGTATCCTAGCAGGTAGTTGTAACCTATCAGTTATCTGTATCCTATTAGGTAGTTGTAACCTATCAGTTAGCTGTAACCTATCAGTTAGCTGTAACCTATCAGTTAGCTGTAACCTATCAGTTAGCTGTAACCTATCAGTTAGCTGTAACCTATCAGTTAGTTGTAACCTAGCAGTTAGCTGTAACCTATCAGTTAGCTGTAACCTAGCAGTTAGCTGTAACCTAGCAGTTAGCTGTAACCTAGCAGTTAGCTGTAACCTAGCAGTTAGCTGTAACCTAGCAGTTAGATGTAACCTATCAGTTTGATGTAACCTTGCGGTTAGTTGTATCCTAGCAGTTAGCTTTAACCTAGCAGTTAAGGGTTAGCCTAGCAGGTAGCTGTAACCTAGCAGTTAGCTGTAACCTAGCAGTTAGCTCTAACCTATCAGTTAGTTGTAACCTATCAGGTAGTTGTAACCTAGCAGGTAGTTGTAACCTAGCAGTTAGCTGTAACCTATCAGTTAGCTGTAACCTAGCAGTTAGCTGTAACCTATCAGTTAGTTGTAACCTAGCAGTTAGCTGTAAACTAGCAGTTAGCTGTAACCTAGCAGTTAGCCTTTAGACTATTATTTAGCAGTTAGCTGTAACCTAGCAGGTAGCTGTAACCTAGCAGGTAGTTGTAACCTAGCAGTTAGCTGTAACCTATCAGTTATCTGTAACCTAGCAGGTAGTTGTAACCTAGCAGTTAGCTGTAACCTATCAGTTAGATGTAACCTAGCAGGTAGTTGTAACCTATCAGGTAGTTGTAACCTATCAGGTAGTTGTAACCTAGCAGTTAGATGTAACCTATCAGTTTGATGTAACCTAGCAGGTAGTTGTATCCTAGCAGTTAGTTGTAACCTATCAGTTAGCTGTAACCTAGCAGGTAGTTGTAACCTAGCAGTTAGTTGTAACCTAGCAGTTAGCTGTAACCTATCAGTTATCTGTAACCTAGCAGTTAGCTGTAACCTAGCAGTTAGCCTTTAGACTATTATTTAGCAGTTAGCTGTAACCTAGCAGGTAGTTGTAACCTAGCAGTTAGCTGTAACCTAGCAGGTAGTTGTATCCTAGCAGTTAGTTGTATCCTAGCAGTTAGCTGTAACCTAGCGGTTAGCTGTAACCTATCAGTTATCTGTAACCTATCAGTTATCTGTAACCTATCAGTTAGCTGTAACCTAGCGGTTAGCTGTAACCTATCAGTTAGTTGTAACCTAGCAGGTAGTTGTAACCTAGCAGTTAGCTGTAACCTATCAGTTAGTTGTAACCTAGCAGGTAGTTGTAACCTATCAGTTAGCTGTAACCTATCAGTTATCTGTATCCTAGCAGGTAGTTGTAACCTATCAGTTAGCTGTAACCTAGCAGGTAGTTGTAACCTAGCAGTTAGTTGTAACCTAGCAGTTAGCTGTAACCTATCAGTTATCTGTAACCTAGCAGTTAGCTGTAACCTAGCAGTTAGCCTTTAGACTATTATTTAGCAGTTAGCTGTAACCTAGCAGGTAGTTGTAACCTAGCAGTTAGCTGTAACCTATCAATTTGATGTAACCTAGCAGTTAGCTGTAACCTAGCAGTTAGCTGTAACCTATCAGTTAGTTGTAACCTAGCAGTTAGCTGTAACCTAGCAGTTAGTTGTAACCTATCAGTTAGTTGTAACCTATCAGTTAGTTGTAACCTATCAGTTAGTTGTAACCTATCAGTTAGCTGTAACCTATCAGTTTGATGTAACCTATCAGTTAGTTGTATCCTAGCAGTTAGCTGTAACCTAGCAGGTAGCTGTAACCTAACAGTTAGCTGTAACCTAGCAGTTAGCCTTTAGACTATTATTTAGCAGTTAGCTGTAACCTAGCAGGTAGCTGTAACCTAGCAGTTAGCTGTAACCTAGCAGTTAGCTGTAACCTATCAGTTATCTGTAACCTAGCAGGTAGTTGTAACCTAGCAGTTAGTTGTAACCTATCAGTTATCTGTAACCTATCAGGTAGTTGTAACCTAGCAGTTAGCTGTAACCTAGCAGTTAGCTGTAACCTAGCAGTTAGCTGTAACCTAGCAGTTAGCTGTAACCTAGCAGGTAGCTGTAACCTAGCAGTTAGTTGTAACCTAGCAGGTAGTTGTAACATATCAGTTATCTGTAAACTAGCAGGTAGTTGTAACCTAGCAGTTAGCTGTAACCTAGCAGGTAGTTGTATCCTAGCAGTTAGTTGTATCCTAGCAGTTAGCTGTAACCTAGCGGTTAGCTGTAACCTAGCAGTTAGCTGTAACCTATCAGTTATCTGTAACCTAGCAGGTAGTTGTAACCTAGCAGTTAGCTGTAACCTATCAGTTAGCTGTAACCTAGCGGTTAGCTGTAACCTATCAGTTAGTTGTAACCTAGCAGGTAGTTGTAACCTAGCAGTTAGCTGTAACCTATCAGTTAGTTGTAACCTAGCAGGTAGTTGTAACCTATCAGTTAGCTGTAACCTATCAGTTATCTGTATCCTAGCAGGTAGTTGTAACCTATCAAGTTATCTGTATCCTAGCAGGTAGTTGTAACCTATCAGTTATCTGTATCCTAGCAGGTAGTTGTAACCTATCAGTTAGCTGTAACCTATCAGTTATCTGTATCCTAGCAGTTAGCTGTAACCTATCAGTTAGCTGTAACCTATCAGTTAGTTGTAACCTAGCAGTTAGCTGTAACCTATCAGTTAGCTGTAACCTAGCAGTTAGCTGTAACCTAGCAGTTAGCTGTAACCTAGCAGTTAGATGTAACCTATCAGTTTGTAACCTTGCGGTTAGTTGTATCCTAGCAGTTAGCTTTAACCTAGCAGTTAAGGGTTAGCCTAGCAGGTAGCTGTAACCTAGCAGTTAGCTGTAACCTAGCAGTTAGCTCTAACCTATCAGTTATCTGTAACCTATCAGTTAGATGTAACCTTGCGGTTAGTTGTATCCTAGCAGTTAGCTGTAACCTATCAGTTAAGGGTTAGCCTAGCATTTAGCTATTAACTTATCATATTGTAGCCTTTGGCTAAGTGTTTAAGTTTAAGCACTAGCGTTTAGCCAGTGGTGGAAAAAGTACCCAATTGTCCTACTTGAGTAAAAGTAAAGATTCTTTAATGGAAAATGACTCAATTAAAAGTCACCCAGTAAAATACTACTTGAGTTAAAAGTCTAAAAGTATTTGGTTTTAAATATAGTTAAGTATCAAAAGTAAAAGTATTAATCATTGCACATTCCGTACATGAAGCAAACTAGATACACAGTTAGCCAGGGGGCACACTCCAATACTCAGACAGAATTTATAAAGGGAAAACAGAATTTATAAAGGGAAAACAGAATTTATAAAGGGAAAAACAGAATTTATAAAGGGAAAACAGAATTTATGAAGGGAAAACCAGCCACGTCGCGGACACTGCCGTCTTCCTCCGCGACAAGCTAAACACCTTCTTCGCCCGCTTCGAGGAAAACAACATTGCAGCCAACGCGGGCCACCGACGCTGATGAAGACAGCGAGCTCTCGTTCTCTGTGGTCGAACCTGAGTAAGACATTTAATCGCGTTAACCCTCGCAAGGCTGCCGGCCCAGAACGCACTCCTAGCCTCGTCCTCAGAGCAGATCAGCTGGATGGAGTGTTGACAGACATATCCAATCTCTCCCCTGTCCCAATCTGTTGTCCCCCACTCCTAGCCTCGTACTCAGAGAGGAGAGTGTTGACAGACATATCCAATCTCTCCCTGTCCCAATCTGTTGTCCCCCACTCCTAGCCTCGTCCTCAGAGAGGACCAGCTGGAGTGTTGACAGACATATCCAATCTCTCCCTGTCCCAATCTGTTGTCCCCCACTCCTAGCCTCGTCCTCAGAGAGGAGAGTGTTGACAGACATATCCAATCTCTCCCTGTCCCAATCTGTTGTCCCCTACTCCTAGCCTCGTCCTCAGAGAGGAGAGTGTTGACAGACATATCCAATCTCTCCCTGTCCCAATCTGTTGTCCCCCACTCCTAGCCTCGTCCTCAGAGAGGAGAGTGTTGACAGACATATCCAATCTCTCCCTGTCCCAATCTGTTGTCCCCCACTCCTAGCCTCGTCCTCAGAGAGGACCAGCTGGAGTGTTGACAGACATATCCAATCTCTCCCTGTCCCAATCTGTTGTCCCCTACTCCTAGCCTCGTCCTCAGAGAGGAGAGTGTTGACAGACATATCCAATCTCTCCCTGTCCCAATCTGTTGTCCCCTACTCCTAGCCTCGTCCTCAGAGAGGAGAGTGTTGACAGACATATCCAATCTCTCCCTGTCCCAATCTGTTGTCCCCCACTCCTAGCCTCGTCCTCAGAGAGGAGAGTGTTGACAGACATATCCAATCTCTCCCTGTCCCAATCTGTTGTCCCCCACTCCTAGCCTCGTCCTCAGAGAGGAGAGTGTTGACAGACATATCCAATCTCTCCCTGTCCCAATCTGTTGTCCCCCACTCCTAGCCTCGTCCTCAGAGAGGAGAGTGTTGACAGACATATCCAATCTCTCCCTGTCCCAATCTGTTGTCCCCTACTCCTAGCCTCGTCCTCAGAGAGGAGAGTGTTGACAGACATATCCAATCTCTCCGTGTCCCAATCTGTTGTCCCCCACTCCTAGCCTCGTCCTCAGAGAGGAGAGTGTTGACAGACATATCCAATCTCTCCCTGTCCCAATCTGTTGTCCCCCACTCCTAGCCTCGTCCTCAGAGAGGACCAGCTGGAGTGTTGACAGACATATCCAATCTCTCCCTGTCCCAATCTGTTGTCCCCCACTCCTAGCCTCGTCCTCAGAGAGGACCAGCTGGAGTGTTGACAGGCATATCCAATCTCTCCCCTGTCCCAATCTGTTGTCCCCTACTCCTAGCCTCGTCCTCAGAGAGGACCAGCTGGAGTGTTGACAGACATATCCAATCTCTCCCTGTCCCAATCTGTTGTCCCCTACTCCTAGTCTCGTCCTCAGAGAGGAGAGTGTTGACAGACATATCCAATCTCTCCCTGTCCCAATCTGTTGTCCCCCACTCCTAGCCTCGTCCTCAGAGAGGAGAGTGTTGACAGACATATCCAATCTCTCCCTGTCCCAATCTGTTGTCCCCCACTCCTAGCCTCGTCCTCAGAGAGGAGAGTGTTGACAGACATATCCAATCTCTCCCTGTCCCAATCTGTTGTCCCCACTCCTAGCCTCGTCCTCAGAGAGGAGAGTGTTGACAGACATATCCAATCTCTCCCTGTCCCAATCTGTTGTCCCGACTCCTAGCCTCGTCCTCAGAGAGGACCAGCTGGAGTGTTGACAGACATATCCAATCTCTCCCTGTCCCAATCTGTTGTCCCCTACTCCTAGCCTCGTCCTCAGAGAGGAGAGTGTTGACAGACATATCCAATCTCTCCCTGTCCCAATCTGTTGTCCCCACTCCTAGCCTCGTCCTCAGAGAGGAGAGTGTTGACAGACATATCCAATCTCTCCCTGTCCCAATCTGTTGTCCCGACTCCTAGCCTCGTCCTCAGAGAGGACCAGCTGGAGTGTTGACAGACATATCCAATCTCTCCCTGTCCCAATCTGTTGTCCCCTACTCCTAGCCTCGTCCTCAGAGAGGACCAGCTGGAGTGTTGACAGACATATCCAATCTCTCCCTGTCCCAATCTGTTGTCCCCTACTCCTAGCCTCGTCCTCAGAGAGGACCAGCTGGAGTACTGACAGACATATCCAATCTCTCCCTGTCCCAATCTGTTGTCCCCTACTCCTAGCCTCGTCCTCAGAGAGGAGAGTGTTGACAGACATATCCAATCTCTCCCCTGTCCCAATCTGTTGTCCCCCACTCTTAGCCTCGTCCTCAGAGAGGACCAGCTGGAGTGTTGACAGACATATCCAATCTCTCCCTGTCCCAATCTGTTGTCCCCTACTCCTAGCCTCGTCCTCAGAGAGGACCAGCTGGAGTGTTGACAGACATATCCAATCTCTCCCTGTCCCAATCTGTTGTCCCCTACTCCTAGCCTCGTCCTCAGAGAGGACCAGCTGGAGTACTGACAGACATATCCAATCTCTCCCTGTCCCAATCTGTTGTCCCCTACTCCTAGCCTCGTCCTCAGAGAGGAGAGTGTTGACAGACATATCCAATCTCTCCCTGTCCCAATCTGTTGTCCCCTACTCCTAGCCTCGTCCTCAGAGAGGAGAGTGTTGACAGACATATCCAATCTCTCCCCTGTCCCAATCTGTTGTCCCCCACTCTTAGCCTCGTCCTCAGAGAGGACCAGCTGGAGTGTTGACAGACATATCCAATCTCTCCCTGTCCCAATCTGTTGTCCCCTACTCCTAGCCTCGTCCTCAGAGAGGAGAGTGTTGACAGACATATATAATCTCTCCCTGTCCCAATCTGTTGTCCCCCACTCCTAGCCTCGTCCTCAGAGAGGAGAGTGTTGACAGACATATATAATCTCTCCCTGTCCCAATCTGTTGTCCCCTACTCCTAGCCTCGTCCTCAGAGAGGAGAGTGTTGACAGACATATATAATCTCTCCCTGTCCCAATCTGTTGTCCCCTACTCCTATCCTCGTCCTCAGAGAGGAGAGTGTTGACAGACATATCCAATCTCTCCCTGTCCCAATCTGTTGTCCCCACTTGCTTAAAGATGTCCACCATTGTTCCTTGTACCCAAGCAAGCGAATGTAACTAAATGACTATCGCCCCGTAGCACTCACTTCTGTCATCAGGAAGTGCTTTGAGAGGCTAGTTAAGGATCATATCACTTCCAGCTTACCTGACACCCTAGAACCACTTCAGTTTACTTACCACTCCAACGGATGATGCAATTGCCATCACACACTGCCCGTCTGAACCAGAGGAATACCAATGTAAGAATGATGTCCCTCGACTATAGCTCAGCATTCAACACCATAGTATCCTCCAAGCTCTTCATTAAGCTCAGGGTCCTGGGTCTGAATCCCGTCCTATGCAACTGGGTCCTGGACTTCCTGACGGGCCGTCCGCAGGTGGTGAATGTATGAAACAACATCTCCATGATCCTCAACGCAGGGACCCCACAAGGGTGCGTGCTCAGCCCCCTCCGGTACCCCCTCCGGTACTCCCCGCTACACACATCTACCAACTCAATCATCAAGTTTGCAGACGACACAATAGTGGTAGGCATGATTACCAACAACGACGAGACAGCCTACAGGGAGGATGTGAGGGTCCTGGCAGGGAGGATGTGAGGAGTGGTGCCAGGAAAATAACCTTTTCCGTCAATGTCAACAAAACAAAGGAGCTGATCGTGGACATCAGCAAAGGGAGCACGCCCCCAATACAAGTAATAGGTCTATATTTCTTAATTATTTGATTTGTGTGTATTTGTGTGTATTTGTGTGTATTTGTGTGTATTTGTGTGTATTTGTGTGTATTTGTGTGTATTGTTAGGTATTACTGCACTGTTTGAGCTAGGAACATAAGCATTTTCGCTACACCTCTGATAAAATCTGCAAAATATGTGTACGCGATCAATAACATTTGATTTGATTTACAAACAAAGCATGTGTGTTTAGTGAGTCCTCCAGATCAGAGGCAGTAAGGGATGACCAGGGATGTTCTCTGTTTAGTGAGTCAGCCAGATCAGAGGCAGTAAGGGATGACCAGGGATGTTCTCTGTTTAGTGAGTCAGCCAGATCAGAGGCAGTAAGGGATGACCAGGGATGTTCTCTGTTTAGTGAGTCAGCCAGATCAGAGGCAGTAAGGGATGACCAGGGATGTTCTCTGTTTAGTGAGTCAGCCAGATCAGAGGCAGTAAGGGATGACCAGGGATGTTCTCTGTTTAGTGAGTCAGCCAGATCAGAGGCAGTAAGGGATGACCAGGGATGTTCTCTGTTTAGTGAGTCAGCCAGATCAGAGGCAGTAAGGGATGACCAGGGATGTTCTCTGTTTAGTGAGTCCTCCAGATCAGAGGCAGTAGGGATGACCAGGGATGTTCTCTGTTTAGTGAGTCCACCAGATCAGAGGCAGTAAGGGATGACCAGGGATGTTCTCTGTTTAGTGAGTCCTCCAGATCAGAGGCAGTAGGGATGACCAGGGATGTTCTCTGTTTAGTGAGTCAGCCAGATCAGAGGCAGTAAGGGATGACCAGGGATGTTCTCTGTTTAGTGAGTCCTCCAGATCAGAGGCAGTAGGGATGACCAGGGATGTTCTCTGTTTAGTGAGTCCTCCAGATCAGAGGCAGTAAGGGATGACCAGGGATGTTCTCTTGATAAGTGTGAATTGGACCATTTTCCTGTCCTGCATTTTACTGTCCTTTGATTGTCAGGGAAAATGTATGGAGTAAAAAGTACATTATTGTAGTGAAGAAAAAGTAAAAGTTAACAAAAATATAAATAGTATAGTACAGAGAACCAAAAAAAAATGTGATATTTAAAGTATTTTCAATGAAGTACTTCCCATCATGCTATTAGCCTGAAGCGTAGTTTTGTGTGTCACCTTCAGCGGTGAGGGTTCTGCCGATGTTGCCGGTGGTCCCGGTGGCTCCGGTGGTCCCGGTGGCTCCGGTGGTCCCGGTGGTCCCGGTGGCTCCGGTGGCTTCTGTAGTAGATCAACAGCATGCTGTCATGGCCCAGCAGCAACACGCCATCATGAACCAACAGGCCATCATTATGGTAGGTTACGTCTAACTTATTAACCATCATTATGGTACTGTAGGTTACGTCTAACTTATTCCCGTCCTCACCTCTCCTCCCCCTGCCCCTCTTCCCTCCTCCCCAGGCCCAGCAGATGACAATGCAGGCCATGGCTTTAGTAACCTCCCCCATGACCTCGCCTCCCACCTCCCCCCTCACCTCACCCCCCATGAGCCCCCTCCTCCCCCACTGCCTTCCCCCTAGCCCCTACACACACTTCCCCCCAAGCCCGTACGCTAGCATCACTCCTAGCTCTTATGTCACTTCCAGTCCAGCCAGCCCGTATGCAGTCATGCCTCCCAGTCCCTATGCTGCTGCCCCTCCCACCTCCAGTACAGCCAGCTACCCTGACCTCTATCCTGGCCCCCAGAGCCAGACCCCTAGACCCAACTCCACTACCCAGCCTGCCCCTATCTACCCTGGGGCTAGCCAATCCACCAGTCCTGAGATACAGCCATATCCAGCCAGCCTCCATGACCCCTATCCTGCTGCCCAGGTGAGTCTATACGTACCTAAGTGTAGTACCTGTCCCCGTGGGAGACCCTTTGAAGAACCCTTTTGGGATCCAAGTATAATCCTTTCCACAGAGGGTTCTACAGGGAAACCGAATGGGTTCTTCAACGGGTTCTCCCATGGGGACAGCCAAGGAACACTTTTAGGAAGTCTTTTTCCTAAGAGTGTAGTACCTATACCTGCCCGGGAAAGACTTCAGGTTGACTGTGGTGTATCTGCAGGATGTTAGGACTTCAGGTTGACTGTGGTGTATCTGCAGGACGTTAGGACTTCAGGTTGACTGTGGTGTATCTGCAGGACGTTAGGACTTCAGGTTGACTGTGGTGTATCTGCAGGACGTTAGGACTTCAGGTTGACTGTGGTGTATCTGCAGGACGTTAGGACTTCAGGTTGACTGTGGTGAATCTACAGGTCAGGACGTTAAGACTTCCGGTTGACTGTGGTGTATCTGCAGGATGTTAGGACTTCAGGTTGACTGTGGTGTATCTGCAGGACGTTAGGACTTCAGGTTGACTGTGGTGTATCTGCAGGACGTTAGGACTTCAGGTTGACTGTGGTGTATCTGCAGGACGTTAGGACTTCAGGTTGACTGTGGTGTGTCTGCAGGACGTTAGGACTTCAGGTTGACTGTGGTGTATCTGCAGGACGTTAGGACTTCAGGTTGACTGTGGTGTATCTGCAGGACGTTAGGACTTCAGGTTGACTGTGGGGTATCTGCAGGTCAGGATGTTAGGACTTCAGGTTGACTGTGGTGTATCTGCAGGACGTTAGGACTTCAGGTTGATTGTGGTGTATCTGCAGGACGTTAGGACTTCAGGTTGACTGTGGTGAATCTACAGGTCGGGACGTTAAGACTTCCGTTTGACTGTGGTGTATCTGCAGGATGTTAGGACTTCAGGTTGACTGTGGTGTATCTGCAGGACGTTAGGACTTCAGGTTGACTGTGGTGTATCTGCAGGACGTTAGGACTTCAGGTTGACTGTGGTGTATCTGCAGGACGTTAGGACTTCAGGTTGACTGTGGTGTATCTGCAGGACGTTAGGACTTCAGGTTGACTGTGGTGAATCTACAGGTCAGGACGTTAAGACTTCCGGTTGACTGTGGTGTATCTGCAGGATGTTAGGACTTCAGGTTGACTGTGGTGTATCTGCAGGACGTTAGGACTTCAGGTTGACTGTGGTGTATCTGCAGGACGTTAGGACTTCAGGTTGACTGTGGTGTATCTGCAGGACGTTAGGACTTCAGGTTGACTGTGGTGTGTCTGCAGGACGTTAGGACTTCAGGTTGACTGTGGTGTATCTGCGGGATGTTAGGACTTCAGGTTGACTGTGGTGTATCTGCGGGATGTTAGGACTTCAGGTTGACTGTGGTGTATCTGCAGGACGTTAGGACTTCAGGTTGACTGTGGTGTATCTGCAGGACGTTAGGACTTCAGGTTGACTGTGGTGTATCTGCAGGACGTTAGGACTTCAGGTTGACTGTGGTGTGTCTGCAGGACGTTAGGACTTCAGGTTGACGGTGGTGTATCTGCAGGACGTAAGGACTTCAGGTTGATTGTGGTGTATCTGCAGGACGTTAGGACTTCAGGTTGACTGTGGTGAATCTACAGGTCAGGACGTTAAGACTTCCGGTTCACTGTGGTGTATCTGCAGGACGTTAGGACTTCAGGTTGACTGTGGTGTGTCTGCAGGACGTTAGGACTTCAGGTTGACTGTGGTGTATCTTCAGGTCAGGACGTTAAGACTTCCGGTTGACTGTGGTGTATCTGCAGGATGTTAGGACTTCAGGTTGACTGTGGTGTATCTGCAAGACGTTAGGACTTCAGGTTGACTGTGGTGTATCTGCAGGACGTTAGGACTTCAGGTTGACTGTGGTGTATCTGCAGGACGTTAGGACTTCAGGTTGACTGTGGTGTATCTGCAGGACGTTAGGACTTCAGGTTGACTGTGGTGTGTCTGCAGGACGTTAGGACTTCAGGTTGACTGTGGTGTATCTGCAGGACGTTAGGACTTCAGGTTGACTGTGGTGTATCTGCAGGACGTTAGGACTTCAGGTTGACTGTGGGGTATCTGCAGGTCAGGATGTTAGGACTTCAGGTTGACTGTGGTGTATCTGCAGGACGTTAGGACTTCAGGTTGATTGTGGTGTATCTGCAGGACGTTAGGACTTCAGGTTGACTGTGGTGAATCTACAGGTCGGGACGTTAAGACTTCCGTTTGACTGTGGTGTATCTGCAGGATGTTAGGACTTCAGGTTGACTGTGGTGTATCTGCAGGACGTTAGGACTTCAGGTTGACTGTGGTGTATCTGCAGGACGTTAGGACTTCAGGTTGACTGTGGTGTATCTGCAGGACGTTAGGACTTCAGGTTGACTGTGGTGTGTCTGCAGGACGTTAGGACTTCAGGTTGACTGTGGTGTATCTGCAGGATGTTAGGACTTCAGGTTGACTGTGGTGTATCTGCAGGATGTTAGGACTTCAGGTTGACTGTGGTGTATCTGCAGGACGTTAGGACTTCAGGTTGACTGTGGTGTATCTGCAGGACGTTAGGACTTCAGGTTGACTATGGTGTATCTGCAGGACGTTAGGACTTCAGGTTGATTGTGGTGTATCTGCAGGACGTTAGGACTTCAGGTTGACTGTGGTGAATCTACAGGTCAGGACGTTAAGACTTCCGGTTGACTGTGGTGTATCTGCAGGACGTTAGGACTTCAGGTTGACTGTGGTGTGTCTGCAGGACGTTAGGACTTCAGGTTGACTGTGGTGTATCTGCAGGTCAGGACGTTAAGACTTCCGGTTGACTGTGGTGTATCTGCAGGATGTTAGGACTTCAGGTTGACTGTGGTGTATCTGCAGGACGTTAGGACTTCAGGTTGACTGTGGTGTGTCTGCAGGACGTTAGAACTTCAGGTTGACTGTGGTGTATCTGCAGGACGATAGGACTTCAGGTTGACTGTGGTGTATCTGCAGGACGTTAGGACTTCAGGTTGACTGTGGTGTAACTGCAGGATGTTAGGACTTCAGGTTGACTGTGGTGTATCTGCAGGATGTTAGGACTTCAGGTTGACTGTGGTGTGTCTGCAGGTCAGGATGTTAGGACTTCAGGTTGACTGTGGTGTATCTGCAGGATGTTAGGACTTCAGGTTGACTGTGGTGTATCTATAGGATGTTAGGACTTCAGGTTGACTGTGGTGTATCTGCAGGACGTTAGGACTTCAGGTTGACTGTGGTGTATCTGCAGGACGTTAGGACTTCAGGTTGACTGTGGTGAATCTGCAGGACGTTAGGACTTCAGGTTGACTGTGGTGTATCTGCAGGACGTTAGGACCTCAGGTTGACTGTGGGGTATCTGCAGGTCAGCATGTTAGGACTTCAGGTTGACTGTGGTGTATCTGCAGGACATTAGGACTTCAGGTTGACTGTGGCGAATCTGCAGGTCGTTAGGACTTCAGGTTGACTGTGGTGTATCTGCAGGTCAGGACGTTAGGACTTCAGGTTGACTGTGGTGTGTCTGCAGGACGTTAGGACTTCAGGTTGACTGTGGTGTATCTGCAGGATGTTAGGACTTCAGGTTGACTGTGGTGTATCTGCAGGACGTTAGGACTTCAGGTTGACTGTGGTGTATCTGCAGGACGTTAGGACTTCAGGTTGACTGTGGTGTATCTGCAGGTCGTTAGGACTTCAGGTTGACTGTGGTGTATCTGCAGGACGTTAGGACTTCAGGTTGACTGTGGTGTATCTGCAGGACGTTAGGACTTCAGGTTGACTGTTGTGTATCTGCAGGACGTTAGGACTTCAGGTTGACTGTGGTGTATCTGCAGGATGTTAGGACTTCAGGTTGACTGTGGTGTATCTGCAGGACGTTAGAACTTCAGGTGTGTGTTGTGTGGCTCCCTCCTCCTCAGGCCAAGTCGGCAGGTAAAGACGGGGTTCCTCATCAGAAGTCTCCAGCCGTCCCCATCAACAAGGAACCTGCCAGGAAGTTTGGTAATTCATTAATTAATAAATGTGTGCTTCTTATTGTGGCATATGATTTATAAGACGATCAGTCCTCTCTCCCTCTGTGATGTGTAGTCCCAGTGGTGACCAGTCCTCTCTCCCCAGTAGTTACCAGTCCTCTCTCCCCAATGGTGACCAGTCCTCTCTCCCCAGTGGTGACCAGTCCTCTCTCCCCAGTGGTGACCAGTCCTCTCTCCCCAGTGGTGACCAGTCCTCTCTCCGCAGTGGTGACCAGTCCTCTCTCCCCAGTGGTGACCAGTCCTCTCTCCCCAGTGGTGACCAGTCCTCTCTCCCCAGTGGTGACCAGTCCTCTCTCCCCAGTGGTGACCAGTCCTCTCTCCTCAGTGGTGACCAGTCCTCTCTCCTCAGTGGTGACCAGTCCTCTCTCCCCAGTGGTGACCAGTCCTCTCTCCCCAGTGGTGACCAGTCCTCTCTCCCCAGTGGTGACCAGTCCTCTCTCCCCAGTGGTGACTAGTCCTCTCTCCCCAGTGGTGACCAGTCCTCTCTCCTCAGTGGTCACCAGTCCTCTCTCCCCAGTGGTGACCAGTCCTCTCTCCCCAGTTTTGACCAGTCCTCTCTCCACAGTGGTGACCAGTCCTCTCTCCCCAGTGGTGACCAGTCCTCTCTCCCCAGTGGTGACCAGTCCTCTCTCCCCAGTGGTGACCAGTCCTCTCTCCCCAGTGGTGACCAGTCCTCTCTCCCCAGTGGTGACCAGTCCTCTCTCCTCAGTGGTCACCAGTCCTCTCTCCCCAGTGGTGACCAGTCCTCTCTCCCCAGTGGTGACCAGTCCTCTCTCCGCAGTGGTGACCAGTCCTCTCTCCCCAGTGGTGACCAGTCCTCTCTCCCCAGTGGTGACCAGTCCTCTCTCCCCAGTGGTGACCAGTCCTCTCTCCCCAGTGGTGACCAGTCCTCTCTCCTCAGTGGTGACCAGTCCTCTCTCCTCAGTGGTGACCAGTCCTCTCTCCCCAGTGGTGACCAGTCCTCTCTCCCCAGTGGTGACCAGTCCTCTCTCCCCAGTGGTGACCAGTCCTCTCTCCCCAGTGGTGACTAGTCCTCTCTCCCCAGTGGTGACCAGTCCTCTCTCCTCAGTGGTCACCAGTCCTCTCTCCCCAGTGGTGACCAGTCCTCTCTCCCCAGTTTTGACCAGTCCTCTCTCCACAGTGGTGACCAGTCCTCTCTCCCCAGTGGTGACCAGTCCTCTCTCCCCAGTGGTGACCAGTCCTCTCTCCCCAGTGGTGACCAGTCCTCTCTCCACAGTGGTGACCAGTCCTCTCTCCCCAGTGGTGACCAGTCCTCTCTCCCCAGTGGTGACCAGTCCTCTCTCCCCAGTGGTGACCAGTCCTCTCTCCCCAGTGGTGACCAGTCCTCTCTCCCCAGTGGTGACCAGTCCTCTCTCCCCAGTGGTGACCAGTCCTCTCTCCCCAATGGTGACCAGTCCTCTCTCCCCAGTGGTGACCAGTCCTCTCTCCCCAGTGGTGACCAGTCCTCTCTCCCCAGTGGTGACCAGTCCTCTCTCCCCAATGGTGACCAGTCCTCTCTCCCCAGTGGTGACCAGTCCTCTCTCCCCAGTGGTCACCAGTCCTCTCTCCTCAGTGGTGACCAGTCCTCTCTCCCCAGTGGTGACCAGTCCTCTCTCCCCAGTGGTGACCAGTCCTCTCTCCCCAGTGGTGACTAGTCCTCTCTCCCCAGTGGTGACCAGTCCTCTCTCCCCAGTGGTGACCAGTCCTCTCTCCCCAGTGGTGACCAGTCCTCTCTCCTCAGTGGTGACCAGTCCTCTCTCCCCAGTGGTGACCAGTCCTCTCTCCCCAGTGGTGACCAGTCCTCTCTCCCTCTGTGATGTGTAGCCCCGGTGGTGACCAGTCCTGCGCCCCCTGCTGCTGAGGTGGTGAAGTCATCAGTATTGCCTCAGCTAGACATCGTCCCCAGCAGTAACATCAAGGATATCATCAGACAGTATGACTCTCCTCCGCCCCTGACTGATGCCCTACCGCCCGGCAAGAGGTCAGAGGTCCCACACACACAGCGCTCAGCATCATGAAAACTATATTCTGACTCCACTCTGCTTCTATTCTGTGTTCTATTCAGCTTCTATTCAGTGTTCTATTCTGACTCCAGACTACTCTGCTTCTATTCTGCTTCTATTCTGTGTTCTATTCTGCTTCTATGCTGTGTTCTATTCTGACTCCAGACTACTCTGCTTCTATTCTGCTTCTATTCTGCTTCTATTCAAGTTGCATACATCTTCTATTCATCCTTATTCCGTCAGTCTTATTCGTAGTCACTTTTACTCAGTCATTCTTATTCAGTCAGTCTTATTCAGTCAGTATTATTAAGTCTTATTCATTCAGTCTTATTCATTCAGTCTTATTTAGTCATATTTAGGTTATTCCATCTTATTCAGTCTTATTTAGTCTTATTCAACCATATTCAGTCTTGTTCAGTCTTATTTAGTTCTATTCAGTCAGTCTTATTCAGTCTTATGCAGTCTTATTCAGTCAGTCTTATTCAGTGAGTATTATTCAGTCTTATTCAGTCTTCTTCAGTCTTATTCAGTCTAATTCAGTCCGTCTTATTCAGTCTAATTCAATCAGTCTTATTCAGTCTTATTCAGTCAGTCTTATTTAGTCTTATTCAGTCCATTTTTATTCAGTCAGTCTTATTCAGTCAGTCTTATTCCGGCAGTCTTATTCAGTCTGTCTTATTCAGTCAGGCTTATTCAGTCAGTAATTTTCAGTCAGTCATATTCAGTCAGTCTTATTCAGTCAGTCATTTTCAGTCAGTCTTATTCAGTATTATTAAATCAGTATTATTAGGTCTTATTCATTCAGTCTTATTCAGGCTTATTCCATCTTATTCAGTCTTATTTAGTCGTATTCATCCGTATTCAGTCTTATTCAGTCTTATTTTGTTCTATTCAGTCTTATTCAGTCAGTCTTATTCAGTCAGTCTTATTCAATCAGTCTTATTCAGTCTTATTCAGTCTTCTTCAGTCTAATTCATTCAGTCTTATTCAGTTTAATTCAGTCAGTCTTATTCCGTCAGTCTTATTCAGTCAGTCTTATTCCGTCAGTCTTATTCAGTCAGTCTTATTCAGTCAGTATTATTCCGCCAGTCTTATTCAGTCAGTCTTATTCCGTCAGTCTTATTCCGTCAGTCATTTTCAGTAAGTCTTATTCAGTCTTATTCAGTCAGTATTATTAGGTCTTATTCATTCATTCTTATTCTGTCAGTCTTATTCAGTAAGTCATTTTCAGTCACTCCTATTCAGTCTTATTCAGTCAGTATTATTAGGTCTTATTCAGTCAGTCTTATTTAGTCTTATTCAGGCTTATTCCATCTTATTCAGTCTTATTTAGTCTTATTCATCCGTATTCAGCCTTATTCAGTTTTATTTTGTTCTATTCAGTCTTATTCAGTCAGTCTTATTCAGTCAGTCTTGTTCAGTCTTATTCAGTCTTATTCAGTCAGTCTTATTCAGTCTTATTCAGGCTTATTCCATCTTATTCAGTCTTATTTAGTCTTATTCATCCGTATTCAGTCTTATTCAGTTTTATTTTGTTCTATTCAGTCTTATTCAGTCAGTCTTATTCAGTCAGTCTTGTTCAGTCTTATTCAGTCAGTCTTATTCAGTCTTATTCTGTCTTCTTCAGTCTTCTTCAGTCTAATTCAGGCAGTCTTATTCAGTCTAATTCAGTCAGTCTTATTCAGTCAGTCTTATTCAGTCAGTCTTATTCAGTCAGTCTTATTTAGTCAGTCTTATTCAGTCAGTCTTATTCAGTCAGTCTTATTCAGCCAGTCTTATTCCGTCAGTCTTATTCAGTCAGTCTTATTCAGTCAGTCTTATTCAACCAGTCTTATTCCGTCAGTCTTATTCCTTCAGTCGTATTCTGTCAGTCTTATTCAGTCAGTCTTATTCCGTCAGTCTTATTCAGTTTAGTCTTATTCAGTCTAATTCAGTCAGTCTTATTCAGTCTTATTCAGTCAGTCTTATTCCGTCAGTCTTATTCAGTTTAGTCTTATTCAGTCTAATTCAGTCAGTCTTATTCAGTCTTATTCAGTCAGTCTTATTCAGTCAGTCTTATTCAGTCAGTCTTATTCCGTCAGTCTTATTCAGTCAGTCTTATTCAGTCTTATTCAGTCAGTCTTATTCAGTCTTATTCAGTTAGTCATTTTCAGTCAGTCTTATTCAGTCAGTCTTATTCAGTCAGTCATTTTCAGTCAGTCTTATTCAGTCTTATTGAGTCAGTATTTTTAGGTCTTATTCATTCATTCTTATTCTGTCAGTCTTATTCAGTCAGTCATTTTAAGTCAGTCTTATTCAGTCTTATTCAGTCAGTCTTAATCAGAGTCTTATTCAGTCTTATTCAGTCTTATTCAGTCAGTCTTATTCAGTCTAATTCAGTCAGACATATTCAGTCTATTTCAGTCAGTCTTATTCAGTTAGTCTTATTTAGTCGTATTCATTAATTCTTATTCAGTCAGTCTTATTCCGTCAGTCTTATTCAGTCAGTCTTATTCAGTCTTATTCAGTCAGTCTTATTCAACCAGTCTTATTCTGTCAGTCTTATTCCTTCAGTCGTATTCTGTCAGTCTTATTCAGTCAGTCTTATTCCGTCAGTCTTATTCAGTCAATTTTTATTCAGTCAGTCTTATTCCGTCAGTCTTATTCAGTCAGTCTTATTCAGCCAGTCTTATACAGTCAGTCTTATTCCGTCAGTCTTATTCAGTTTAGTCTTATTCAGTCTAATTCAGTCAGTCTTATTCAGTCTTATTCAGTCAGTCTTATTCAGTCAGTCTTATTCAGTCAGTCTTATTCCGTCAGTCTTATTCAGTCAGTCTTATTCAGTCTTATTCAGTCAGTCTTATTCAGTCTTATTCAGTTAGTCATTTTCAGTCAGTCTTATTCAGTCAGTCTTATTCAGTCAGTCATTTTCAGTCAGTCTTATTCAGTCTTATTCAGTCAGTATTTTTAGGTTTTATTCATTCATTCTTATTCTGTCAGTCTTATTCAGTCAGTCATTTTAAGTCAGTCTTATTCAGTCTTAATCAGAGTCTTATTCAGGCTTATTCCATCTTATTCAGTCTTATTTAGTCGTATTCATCCGTATTCAGTCTTATTCAGTCTTATTTTGTTCTATTCAGTCTTATTCAGTCAGTCTTATTCAGTCAGTCTTATTCAATCAGTCTTATTCAGTCTTATTCAGTCTTCTTCAGTCTAATTCATTCAGTCTTATTCAGTTTAATTCAGTCAGTCTTATTCCGTCAGTCTTATTCAGTCAGTCTTATTCCGTCAGTCTTATTCAGTCAGTCTTATTCAGTCAGTATTATTCCGCCAGTCTTATTCAGTCAGTCTTATTCCGTCAGTCTTATTCCGTCAGTCATTTTCAGTAAGTCTTATTCAGTCTTATTCAGTCAGTATTATTAGGTCTTATTCATTCATTCTTATTCTGTCAGTCTTATTCAGTAAGTCATTTTCAGTCACTCCTATTCAGTCTTATTCAGTCAGTATTATTAGGTCTTATTCAGTCAGTCTTATTTAGTCTTATTCAGGCTTATTCCATCTTATTCAGTCTTATTTAGTCTTATTCATCCGTATTCAGCCTTATTCAGTTTTATTTTGTTCTATTCAGTCTTATTCAGTCAGTCTTATTCAGTCAGTCTTGTTCAGTCTTATTCAGTCTTATTCAGTCAGTCTTATTCAGTCTTATTCAGGCTTATTCCATCTTAT
>NW_026600444.1:110000-120000 GCF_029448725.1 Salvelinus fontinalis | reverse complement strand
GCCTTCCTCTGACACCGCCTGGTATAGAGGTCCAGGATGGCAGGAAGCTTGACCCCGGTGATGTACTGGGTCGTACCCACTAACCTCTCTTGTGCCTTGCGGTCGGAGGCCAGAGCAGTTGCCATACACGGCAGCGATGCAACCCGTCAGGATGCTCTCGATGGTGCAGCTGTAAAACCTTTTGAGGATCTGAGAACCAATGCCAAATCTTTTCTACCCTAATGACATCTTCAACCACCCCCTGGTGTTGGACCTCATATTCAGTTTCAGTTCTAACGTCAGTGTGTTCCTGGTTTCAGGTGTTCTACCCTAAAGACATCTTCAACCACCCCCTGGTGTTGGACCTCATATTCAGTTTCAGTTCTAACGTCAGTGTGTTCCTGGTTTCAGGTGTTCTACCCTAAAGACATCTTCAACCACCCCCTGGTGTTGGACCTCATATTCAGTTTCAGTTCTAACGTCAGTGTGTTCCTGGTTTCAGGTGTTCTACCCTAAAGACATCTTCAACCACCCCCTGGTGTTGGACCTCATATTCAGTTTCAGTTCTAACGTCAGTGTGTTCCTGGTTTCAGGTGTTCTACCCTAAAGACATCTTCAACCACCCCCTGGTGCTGGACCTCATATTCAGTTTTAACGTCAGTGTGTTCCTGGTTTCAGGTGTTCTACCCTAAAGACATCTTCAACCACCCCCTGGTGTTGGACCTCATATTCAGTTCTAACGTCAGTGTGTTCCTGGTTTACAGGAGTTCTACCCTAAAGACATCTTCAACCACCCCCTGGTGCCGGGACTCATATTCAGTTCTAACGTCAGTGTGTTCCTGGTTTCAGGTGTTCTACCCTAAAGACATCTTCAACCACCCCCTGGTGTTGGACCTCCATATTCAGTTCTAACGTCAGTGTGTTCCTGGTTTCAGGTGTTCTACCCTAAAGACATCTTCAACCACCCCCTGGTGTTGGACCTCATATTCAGTTCTAACGTCAGTGTGTTCCTGGTTTCAGGTGTTCTACCCTAAAGACAGCTTCAACCACCCCCTGGTGTTGGACCTCATATTCAAACAGGTGGGTTTTTAATAACATATTGAACTGTCATAATTTAAACTGTTATAATTTTCCTGTAACAATGTTATCATAATCCTGTAACACTATTATCATATTCCTGTAATACTGTTATCATATTCCTGTATCACTGTTATCATATTCCTGTATCACTGTTATCATATTCCTGTATCACTGTTATCATATTCCTGTATCACTGTTATCATATTCCTGTATCACTGTTATCATATTCCTGTAACACTGTTATCATATTCCTGTATCACTGTTATTATATTCCTGTTATCATATTCCTGTAACACTGTTATCATATTCCTGTATCGCTGTTATCATATTCCTGTATCACTGTTATCATATTCCTGTTATCATATTCCTGTATCACTGTTATCATATTCCTGTAACACTGTTATCATATTCCTGTATCACTGTTATCATATTCCTGTTATCATATTCCTGTAACACTGTTATCATATTCCTGTAACACTGTTATCATATTCCTGTATCACTGTTATCATATTCCTGTATCACTGTTATCATATTCCTGTATCACTGTTATCATATTCCTGTTATCATATTCCTGTAACACTGTTATCATATTCCTGTATCGCTGTTATCATATTCCTGTATCACTGTTATCATATTCCTGTTATCATATTCCTGTATCACTGTTATCATATTCCTGTTATCATATTCCTGTATCACTGTTATCATATTCCTGTAATACTGTTATCATATTCCTGTAATACTGTTATCATATTCCTGTAACACTGTTATCATATTCCTGTAATACGGTTATCATATTCCTGTAATACTGTTATCATATTCCTGTAACACTGTTATCATATTCCTGTATCACTGTTATCATATTCCTGTATCACTGTTATCATGTTCCTGTTATCATATTCCTGTATCACTGTTATCATATTCCTGTATCACTGTTATCATATTCCTGTATCACTGTTATCATATTCCTGTAACACTGTTATCATATTCCTGTAACACTGTTATCATATTCCTGTAACACTGTTATCATATTCCTGTAACACTGTTATCATATTCCTGTTATCATATTCCTGTAACACTGTTATCATATTCCTGTTATCATATTCCTGTAACACTGTTATCATATTCCTGTTATCATATTCCTGTAACACTGTTATCATATTCCTGTTATCATATTCCTGTATCACTGTTATCATATTCCTGTAACACTGTTATCATATTCCTGTAACACTGTTATCATATTCCTGTATCACTGTTATCATATTCCTGTTATCATATTCCTGTAACACTGTTATCATATTCCTGTATCACTGTTATCATATTCCTGTTATCATATTCCTGTATCACTGTTATCATATTCCTGTTATCATATTCCTGTAACACTGTTATCATATTCCTGTAACACTATTCTAACACGGTTATTAATGATACCACGCTGCTACACTTTAAGCCATTTGAGCTCGATGGCTTTGACAAGACAACGTAACCACTGCAGGACTCTCTCCTGTCCTGTAGAATAGTGAGTGTTCTTAATATACTCTCTCTCCTCCTCTCTTCTCCTCTCTTCTCCTCTCCTCTTCTCCTCTCTTTCTCCTCCTCTCTTCTCCTCTCCTCTTCTCTCTCCTCTCTCTCCCCCTCTCCTCCTCTCCTCCTCTCTCCTCATCTCCTCCTCTCCTCCTCTCTCCTCTCTCTCCTCTCCTCTCTCCTTCTCTCTCCTCCTTTCTCCTCTCTCTCCCCTCTCCTCTCTCCTCATCTCCTCCTCTCTCCTCTCTCCTCCTCTCTCCTCTTCTCTTGTCTCCTCTCTCCTCCTCTTCTCCTCTTCTCCTCTCTCTCTCCTCTCCTCCTCTCTCCTCTCTCCTCTCTCCTCCCCTCTCCTCCTCTCCTCCTCTCCTCTCTCCTCTCTCCTCTCTCTCCTCTCTCTCTCCTATCTCTCTCCTCTCTCTCCTCTCTCTCCTCTCTCCTCCTTTCCTCCTCTCTCCTCTCTCCTCTCTCCTCCTCTCCACCTCTCTTCTTCTCCTCTCCAGATAGTGAATGACACTCTGTCTCAGGCATGTGTTAGAATCTCCAATCAGGAGAGGATGAAGATGAAGTCACTGTTTGGTGAGTCAACTACATTACCCACACTGCTCTGGGTGGAAGGAATACATTTGTATGTTCACTGAAAATTCAATTTTCTTCCTGTTTAAATCCCGTGTGGCTCAGTTGGTAGAGCAAGGCACTTGCAACACCAGGGCTGTGGGTTTGATTCCCACGTGGGACCGTTATGAAAATGAGACTTGTGTCTAACAGAGAAACATGGCGTAGAGCACAACATGGCGACGGTGGACGAGGCGGTGAAGACGGAGGTTGTCACAACAGCCAAGGAATCCTGGGATATCTATTTCTCATGCCTATTTCCTGCCTCTGTGAGTCAGATGACTTCCTGTTGCACCACATGACTTCCTGTTGCACCACATGACATCCTGTTGCACCACATGACATCCTGTTGCACCACATGACATCCTGTTGCACCACATGACTTCCTCGTGCACCACATGACTTCCTGTTGCACCACATGACTTCCTGTTGCACCACATGACATCCTGTTGCACCACATGACTTCCTGTTGC
Source organism: Salvelinus fontinalis (assembly GCF_029448725.1). NCBI lineage: Eukaryota > Metazoa > Chordata > Actinopteri > Salmoniformes > Salmonidae > Salvelinus > Salvelinus fontinalis. The sequence continues at coordinate 116,335 of NW_026600444.1, read as the reverse complement.
ACCACATGACATCCTGTTGCACCACATGACATCCTGTTGCACCACATGACTTCCTCTTGCACCACATGACATCCTGTTGCACCACATGACATCCTGTTGCACCACATGACTTCCTCTTGCACCACATGACTTCCTGTTGCACCACATGACATCCTGTTGCACCACATGACATCCTGTTGCACCACATGACATCCTGTTGCACCACATGACATCCTGTTGCACCACATGACATCCTGTTGCGCCACATGACATCCTGTTGCGCCACATGACTTCCTGTTGCGCCACATGACTTCCTGTTGCGCCACATGACTTCCTGTTGCACCACATGACTTCCTGTTGCACCACATGACTTCCTGTTGCACCACATGACTTCCTGTTGCACCACATGACTTCCTGTTGCACCACATGACATCCTGTTGTACCACATGACTTCCTCTTGCACCACATGACATCCTGTTGCACCACATGACATCCTGTTGCACCACATGACATCCTGTTGCACCACATGACATCCTGTTGCACCACATGACTTCCTGTTGCGCCACATGACTTCCTGTTGCGCCACATGACTTCCTGTTGCACCACATGACTTCCTGTTGCACCACATGACTTCCTGTTGCACCACATGACATCCTGTTGCACCACATGACTTCCTGTTGCACCACATGACATCCTGTTGCACCACATGACATCCTGTTGCACCACATGACGTCTGAAGGCATCACATGACATCCTGTTGCGCCACATGACTTCCTGTTGCACCACATGACATCCTGTTGCACCACATGACATCCTCTTGCACCACATGACTTCCTGTTGCACCACATGACTTCCTGTTGCACCACATGACATTCTGTTGCACCACATGACTTCCTGTTGCACCACATGACTTCCTGTTGCACCACATGACATCCTGTTGCACCACATGACTTCCTCTTGCACCACATGACATCCTGTTGCACCACATGACATCCTGTTGCACCACATGACTTCCTCTTGCAACACATGACTTCCTGTTGCACCACATGACATCCTGTTGCACCACATGACATCCTGTTGCACCACATGACATCCTGTTGCGCCACATGACTTCCTGTTGCACCACATGACATCCTGTTGCACCACATGACATCCTCTTGCACCACATGACTTCCTGTTGCACCACATGACTTCCTGTTGCACCACATGACATTCTGTTGCACCACATGACTTCCTGTTGCACCACATGACTTCCTGTTGCACCACATGACATCCTGTTGCACCACATGACTTCCTCTTGCACCACATGACATCCTGTTGCACCACATGACATCCTGTTGCACCACATGACTTCCTCTTGCAACACATGACTTCCTGTTGCACCACATGACATCCTGTTGCACCACATGACATCCTGTTGCACCACATGACATCCTGTTGCGCCACATGACTTCCTGTTGCACCACATGACTTCCTGTTGCACCACATGACTTCCTGTTGCACCACATGACTTCCTGTTGCACCACATGACTTCCTGTTGCACCACATGACATCCTGTTACACCACATGACATCCTGTGGCACCACATGACTTCCTGTTGCACCACATGACATCCTGTTGCACCACATGACATCCTGTTGTACCACATGACGTCTGATGGCATCACATGACTTCCTGTTGCACCACATGACATCCTGTTGCACCACATGACTTCCTGTTGCACCACATGACATCCTGTTGCACCACATGACTTCCTGTTGCACCACATAACATCCTGTTGCACCACATGACTTCCTCTTGCGCCACATGACATCCTGTTGCGCCACATGACTTCCTGTTGCACCACATGACATCCTGTTGCACCACATGACATCCTGTTGCACCACATGACTTCCTGTTGCGCCACATGACTTCCTGTTGCACCACAGGACATCCTGTTGCACCACATGACTTCCTGTTGCACCACATGACATCCTGTTGCACCACATGACATCCTGTTACACCACATGACATCCTGTTGCACCACATGACTTCCTGTTGCACCACATGACATCCTGTTGCACCACATGACATCCTGTTGTACCACATGACGTCTGATGGCATCACATGACTTCCTGTTGCACCACATGACATCCTGTTGCACCACATGACTTCCTGTTGCACCACATGACATCCTGTTGCACCACATGACTTCCTGTTGCACCACATGACATCCTGTTGCACCACATGACTTCCTGTTGCACCACATGACATCCCGTTGCACCACATGACATCCTGTTGCACCACATGACTTCCTGTTGCACCACATGACATCCTGTTGCACCACATGACTTCCTGTTGCACCACATAACATCCTGTTGCACCACATGACTTCCTCTTGCGCCACATGACATCCTGTTGCGCCACATGACTTCCTGTTGCACCACATGACATCCTGTTGCACCACATGACATCCTGTTGCACCACATGACTTCCTGTTGCGCCACATGACTTCCTGTTGCACCACATGACTTCCTGTTGCACCACATGACTTCCTGTTGCACCACATGACTTCCTGTTGCACCACATGACTTCCTGTTGCACCACATGACATCCTGTTGCACCACATGACATCCTGTTGCGCCACATGACTTCCTGTTGCGCCACATGACTTCCTGTTGCACCACATGACTTCCTGTTGCACCACATGACTTCCTGTTGCACCACATGACATCCTGTTGCACCACATGACTTCCTGTTGCACCACATGACATCCTGTTGCACCACATGACATCCTGTTGTACCACATGACGTCTGATGGCATCACATGACTTCCTGTTGCACCACATGACATCCTGTTGCACCACATGACTTCCTCGTGCACCACATGACTTCCTGTTGCACCACATGACTTCCTGTTGCACCACATGACATCCTGTTGCACCACATGACTTCCTGTTGCACCACATGACATCCTGTTGCACCACATGACATCCTGTTGCACCACATGACTTCCTCTTGCACCACATGACATCCTGTTGCACCACATGACATCCTCTTGCACCACATGACTTCCTCTTGCACCACATGACTTCCTGTTGCACCACATGACATCCTGTTGCACCACATGACATCCTGTTGCACCACATGACATCCTGTTGCACCACATGACTTCCTGTTGCACCACATGACATCCTGTTGCACCACATGACATCCTGTTGCGCCACATGACTTCCTGTTGCGCCACATGACTTCCTGTTGCGCCACATGACTTCCTGTTGCGCCACATGACTTCCTGTTGCACCACATGACTTCCTGTTGCACCACATGACTTCCTGTTGCACCACATGACTTCCTGTTGCACCACATGACTTCCTGTTGCACCACATGACTTCCTGTTGCACCACATGACATCCTGTTGCACCACATGACTTCCTGTTGCACCACATGACATCCTGTTGCACCACATGACATCCTGTTGCACCACATGACGTCTGAAGGCATCACATGACATCCTGTTGCGCCACATGACTTCCTGTTGCACCACATGACATCCTGTTGCACCACATGACATCCTCTTGCACCACATGACTTCCTGTTGCACCACATGACTTCCTGTTGCACCACATGACATTCTGTTGCACCACATGACTTCCTGTTGCACCACATGACTTCCTGTTGCACCACATGACATCCTGTTGCACCACATAACTTCCTCTTGCACCACATGACATCCTGTTGCACCACATGACATCCTGTTGCACCACATGACTTCCTCTTGCAACACATGACTTCCTGTTGCACCACATGACATCCTGTTGCACCACATGACATCCTGTTGCACCACATGACATCCTGTTGCGCCACATGACTTCCTGTTGCACCACATGACTTCCTGTTGCACCACATGACTTCCTGTTGCACCACATGACTTCCTGTTGCACCACATGACATCCTGTTACACCACATGACATCCTGTTGCACCACATGACTTCCTGTTGCACCACATGACATCCTGTTGCACCACATGACATCCTGTTGTACCACATGACGTCTGATGGCATCACATGACTTCCTGTTGCACCACATGACTTCCTGTTGCACCACATGACTTCCTGTTGCACCACATGACTTCCTGTTGCACCACATGACATCCTGTTGCGCCACATGACATCCTGTTGCGCCACATGACTTCCTGTTGCGCCACATGACTTCCTGTTGCACCACATGACTTCCTGTTGCACCACATGACTTCCTGTTGCACCACATGACATCCTGTTGCACCACATGACTTCCTGTTGCACCACATGACATCCTGTTGCACCACATGACATCCTGTTGCACCACATGACGTCTGAAGGCATCACATGACATCCTGTTGCGCCACATGACTTCCTGTTGCACCACATGACATCCTGTTGCACCACATGACATCCTCTTGCACCACATGACTTCCTGTTGCACCACATGACTTCCTGTTGCACCACATGACATTCTGTTGCACCACATGACTTCCTGTTGCACCACATGACTTCCTGTTGCACCACATGACATCCTGTTGCACCACATGACTTCCTCTTGCACCACATGACATCCTGTTGCACCACATGACATCCTGTTGCACCACATGACTTCCTCTTGCAACACATGACTTCCTGTTGCACCACATGACATCCTGTTGCACCACATGACATCCTGTTGCACCACATGACATCCTGTTGCGCCACATGACTTCCTGTTGCACCACATGACTTCCTGTTGCACCACATGACTTCCTGTTGCACCACATGACTTCCTGTTGCACCACATGACTTCCTGTTGCACCACATGACATCCTGTTACACCACATGACATCCTGTTGCACCACATGACTTCCTGTTGCACCACATGACATCCTGTTGCACCACATGACATCCTGTTGTACGACATGACGTCTGATGGCATCACATGACTTCCTGTTGCACCACATGACATCCTGTTGCACCACATGACTTCCTGTTGCACCACATGACATCCTGTTGCGCCACATGACTTCCTGTTGCACCACATGACTTCCTGTTGCACCACATGACATCCTGTTGCACCACATGACTTCCTGTTGCACCACATAACATCCTGTTGCACCACATGACTTCCTCTTGCGCCACATGACATCCTGTTGCACCACATGACATCCTGTTGCACCACATGACATCCTGTTGCACCACATGACTTCCTGTTGCGCCACATGACTTCCTGTTGCACCACATGACATCCTGTTGCACCACATGACTTCCTGTTGCGCCACATGACTTCCTGTTGCACCACATGACTTCCTGTTGCACCACATGACATCCTGTTGCACCACATGACATCCTGTTGCACCACATGACTTCCTGTTGCACCACATGACTTCCTGTTGCACCACATGACATCCTGTTGCACCACATGACATCCTGTTGCACCACATGACGTCTGATGGCATCACATGACATCCTGTTGCGCCACATGACTTCCTGTTGCACCACATGACATCCTGTTGCACCACATGACATCCTCTTGCACCACATGACTTCCTGTTGCACCACATGACTTCCTGTTGCACCACATGACATTCTGTTGCACCACATGACTTCCTGTTGCACCACATGACTTCCTGTTGCACCACATGACATCCTGTTGCACCACATGACTTCCTGTTGCACCACATGACATCCTGTTGCACCACATGACATCCTGTTGTACCACATGACGTCTGATGGCCTCACATGACTTCCTGTTGCACCACATGACATCCTGTTGCACCACATGACTTCCTGTTGCACCACATGACTTCCTGTTGCACCACATGACATCCTGTTGCACCACATGACTTCCTGTTGCACCACATGACTTCCTGTTGCACCACATGACATCCCGTGGTGCGCCACATGACTTCTTGTTGCACCACATGACATCCTGTTGCACCACATGACTTCCTGTTGCGCCACATGACTTCCTGTTGCACCACATGACTTCCTGTTGCACCACATGACTTCCTGTTGCACCACATGACTTCCTGTTGCACCACATGACATCCTGTTGCACCACATGACTTCCTGTTGCACCACATGACATCCTGTTACACCACATGACATCCTGTTGCACCACATGACTTCCTGTTGCACCACATGACATCCTGTTGCACCACATGACATCCTGTTGTACGACATGACGTCTGATGGCATCACATGACTTCCTGTTGCACCACATGACATCCTGTTGCACCACATGACTTCCTGTTGCACCACATGACATCCTGTTGCGCCACATGACTTCCTGTTGCACCACATGACTTCCTGTTGCACCACATGACATCCTGTTGCACCACATGACTTCCTGTTGCACCACATAACATC
>NW_026600444.1:67500-105000 GCF_029448725.1 Salvelinus fontinalis | reverse complement strand
ACTAATTAATACTAATACACAACTACTTTATCACTGAGATCAAGAAGGTGAGACACACAATACTAATTAATACTAATACACAACTACTTTATCACTGAGATCAAGAAGGTGAGACACACAATACTAATTAATACTAATACACAACTACTTTATCACTGAGATCAAGAAGGTGAGACACACAATACTAATTAATACTAATACACAACTACTTCATCACTGAGATCAAGAAGGTGAGACACACAATACTAATTAATACTAATACACAACTACTAATTAATACCAACACACAATACTAATTAATACCAACACACAACTACGTTATTACTGAGATTAAGAAGGTACACACACACTACTAATTAATACTAACCCACAATACTAATTAATACCAACACACAATACTAATTAATACTAATACACAATACTAATTAATACCGACACACAATACTAATTAATACCAACACACAATACTAATTAATACTAATACACAATACTAATTAATACTAACACACAATACTAATTAATACCAACACACAATACTAATTAATACCAACACACAATACTAATTAATACTAATACACAATACAAATTAATACTAACACACAACTACGTTATCACTGAGATCAAGAAGGTGAGACACACAATACTAATTAATACTAATACACAACTACTAATTAATACCAACACACAATACTAATTAATACTAACCCACAATACTAATTAATACTAACACACTATACTAATTAATACTAACACAATACTAATTAATACTAATACACAACTACTTTATTACTGAGATCACGACGGTAACCATATAATACTAACACACAATACTAATTAATACCAACACACAATACTAATTAATACCAACACACAATACTAATTAATACCAACACACAATACTAATTAATACCAACACACAATACTAATTAATACTAACACGCAATACTAATTAATACTAACACGCAATACTAATTAATACTAACACACAATACTAATTAATACCAACACACAGTACTAATTAATACTAACACACAATACTAATTAATACTAACACACAATACTAATTAATACTAACACACAATACTAATTAATACTAACACACAATACTAATTAATACCAACACACAATACTAATTAATACCAACGCACAATACTAAGTAATACCAACGCACGATACTAATTAATACTAACGCACGATACTAATTAATACTAACGCACAATACTAATTAATACTAACACACAATACTAATTAATACCAGCACACAATACTAATTAATACTAACACACAATACTATTTAATACCAACACACAATACTATTTAATACCAACACACAATACTAATTAATACCAACACACAATACTAATTAATACCAACACACAATACTAATTAATACCAACACACAATACTAATTAATACCAACACACAATACTAATTAATACTAACACACAATACTAATTAATACCAACGCACAATACTAGTTAATACTACTTTATTACTTTATTATATTTATATTTACTTTATTACTGAGGAAGGGAAATGCAAAAAACATTGCATTTGGTAATTTATGCAAAACTGTTTATTTTGTTATTAGCCGAGTTAAGGATGAACACTTGTTACCGAGCAACCAGAGCAAGGAGGAACAACCACAACATAATGGAATGTACCATTTAAGATCTCTGATAACCAGAGCAAGGAGGATCAACCATAACATAATGGAATGTACCATTTAAGATCTCTGATAACCAGAGCAAGGAGGAACAACCATAACATAATGGAATGTACCATTTAAGATCTCTGATAACCAGAGCAAGGAGGAACAACCATAACATAATGGAATGTACCATTTAAGATCTTTGACAACCAGAGCAAGGAGGAACAACCACAACATAATGGAATGTACCATTTAAGATCTCTGATAACCAGAGCAAGGAGGAACAACCACAACATAATGGAATGTACCATTTAAGATCTCTGATAACCAGAGCAAGGAGGAACAACCACAACATAATGGAATGTACCATTTAAGATCTCTGATAACCAGAGCAAGGAGGAACAACCATAACATAATGGAATGTACCATTTAAGATCTCTGATAACCAGAGCAAGGAGGAACAACCATAACATAATGGAATGTACCATTTAAGATCTTTGACAACCAGAGCAAGGAGGAACAACCACAACATAATGGAATGTACCATTTAAGATCTCTGATAACCAGAGCAAGGAGGAACAACCACAACATAATGGAATGTACCATTTAAGATCTCTGATAAGTTGATTTGTTGTTTTGTTACCGGAAATACAAATTACTCACTCTCTCTCCCCTCCGCCTCTTCCCTCCCTGCTCCTCCTCTCCCCTCCTCTCCTCTCTCTCACCTCCTCCCCCTCTCCCCTCCTCTCCTCTCTCTCACCTCCTCCCCCTCTCCCCTCCTCTCCCCTCCTCTCCTCTCTCTCACCTCCTCCCCCTCTCCCCTCCCTCCTCTTCCCTCTCTCCTCCCCCCTCCTCCTCTCCTCCCCCTCTCTCCCCTCCTCTTCCCTCTCTCCTCCCCCCTCCTCCTCTCCTCCCCCTCTCTCCTCCTCCTCTCCCCTCCTCTCCTCTCTCTCACCTCCTCCCCCTCTCCCCTCGTCCTCTTCCCTCCCTGCTCCCCCTCTCCCCTCCTCCCCCTCCCCCCACCTGCTCTCCCCTCCTCCTCTCCCCTTCCTCCTCTCCCCTTCCTCCTCTCCCCTCCTCCTCTCCCCTCTTCCCCCTCTCCCCTCCTCCTCTCCCTCCTCCCCCTCTCCCTCCCTCTCCCCCCTCTTCCCCCTCTCCCCTCCTCCTCTCCCCTCTTCCCCCTCTCCCCTCCTCCTCCCCCTCTCCCTCCCTCTCCCCCCCTCCCCTCCTCCTCTCCCTCCTCCCCCTCTCCCTTCCTCTCCCCCCTCCTCCTCTCCCTCCTCCCCCTCTCCCTTCCTCTCCCCCCTCCTCTCTCTCCCCTCCTCCCCCTCCCCCCACCTGCTCTCCCCTCCTCCTCTCCCCTTCCTCCTCTCCCCTTCCTCCTCTCCCCTCCTCCTCTCCCCTCTTCCCCCTCTCCCCTCCTCCTCTCCCTCCTCCCCCTCTCCCTCCCTCTCCCCCCTCTTCCCCCTCTCCCCTCCTCCTCTCCCCCCCTCCCCCTCCCCCCTCCTCCTCTCCCCCCCTCCCCCTCTCCCCTCCTCCTTTTCCAGGACTCTGAGTATGTGGTAGCAGAGCGTAACTTTGTGACAGACGAGCATCCTCTGCTCACTTTCCATAAAGGTGACATCATCAGGCTGCAGGTCACGGAAGGACTGGAAAAGGGTGAGCTCCCCATGCACACTGATGACATCACAGCCCAACACACATACGTCCTCTAACTATAACTGTGTGTGTGTGCGTGTGCGTGTGCGTGTGCGTGTGCGTGTGTGTGTTACAGGGTACAGCTACGGCTCTGTTGTGAGGAAGAAGGTGGTGTTTCTTGAGGAGATGAAGAGAGACACGCCAGACTTTGGTGAGACAACATCTCTCTCCTCTTCCTCCACCTCATCTCTCTCCTCTTCCTCCACCTCATCTCTCTCTCCTCTTCCTCCACCTCATCTCTCTCTCCTCTTCCTCCACCTCATCTCTCTCTCCTCTTCCTCCACCTCATCTCTTTTTCCTCTTCTTCCACCTCATCTCTCTCTCCTCTTCCTCCACCTCATCTCTCTCTCCTCTTCCTCCACCTCATCTCTCTCTCCTCTTCTTCCACCTCATCTCTCTCTCCTCTTCCTCCACCTCATCTCTCTCTCCTCTTCCTCCACCTCATCTCTCTCCTCTTCCTCCACCTCATCTCTCTCTCCTCTTCCTCCACCTCATCTCTCTCTCCTCTTCCTCCACCTCATCTCTCTCCTCTTCCTCCACCTCATCTCTCTCTCCTCTTCCTCCACCTCATCTCTCTCTCCTCTTCCTCCACCTCATCTCTATCCTCTTCCTCCACCTCATCTCTCTCTCCTCTTCCTCCACCTCATCTCTCTCTCCTCTTCCTCCACCTCATCTCTCTCTCCTCTTCCTCCACCTCATCTCTCTCCCCTCTTCCTCCACCTCATCTCTATCCTCTTCCTCCACCTCATCTCTCTCTCCTCTTCCTCCACCTCATCTCTCTCTCCTCTTCTTCCACCTCATCTCTCTCTTCTTCCTCCACCTCATCTCTCTCTCCTCTTCCTCCACCTCATCTCTCTCTCCTCTTCCTCCACCTCATCTCTCTCTCCGCTTCTTCCACCTCATCTCTCTCTCCTCTTCTTCCACCTCATCTCTCTCTCCTCTTCCTCCACCTCATCTCTATCCTCTTCCTCCACCTCATCTCTATCCTCTTCCTCCACATCATCTCTCTCTCCTCTTCCTCCACCTCATCTCTCTCTCCTCTTCCTCCACCTCATCTCTCTCTCCTCTTCTTCCACCTCATCTCTCTCTCCTCTTCTTCCACCTCTTCTCTCTCTCCTCTTCCTCCACCTCATCTCTCTCCTCTTCCTCCACCTCATCTCTCTCTCCGCTTCCTCCACCTCATCTCTCTCTCCTCTTCTTCCACCTTATCTCTCTCTCCTCTTCCTCCACCTCATCTCTCTCCTCTTCCTCCACCTCATCTATCCATCCGTCTCTCCTGTGTGTCTTCCCCTGTCTGTTGTTCTACCAGGCTGGAAGTTCGGAGGGGTGTTTGGTCGTGCAGGGGCGTTCCCGACAGATTGTGTCCGTCCCGTCGCCGCCCCTGACTTCCTGTCCCTACCGGCCAACCGCAGGGCGGAGCTTAAGGGAGGAGCAGGGCGGGTTGCCGTGACATCAGCTATGGCTGTGGCCGTGGCGTCCAGCGCGGCCGCTCACGAGATAGATCCCACCCTGGAGGTACACACACACACACACACACACACACACACTGACACACACACACACACACTGACACACACACACACACACTGTAGTACTGTACACACACACACTGACACACACACACACACACTGACACACACACACACACCGTAGTACTGTACACACTGACACACACACACACACACACACCGTAGTACTGTACACACTGACACACACACACACACACCGTAGTACTGTACACACTGACACACACACAGACACACACACTGTAGTACTGCACACACACACTTTACTATTGTACACACACACTGACACACAAACACACACACACTGTAGTACTGTACACACACACACTGTAGTACTGTACACACACACTGTAGTACTGCACACACACACTGTAGTACTGTACACACACACTGTAGTACTGTACACACACACTGTAGTACTGTGCACACACACTGTACTTTTGTACACAGACTGCTCTATTGTAAACACACACTGTACTTTTGTACACACACACTGTAGTACTGTACACACACACTGTACTATTGTACACAGACTGCTCTATTGTAAACACACACACACACACTGTAGTACTATACCACTATACTGCTATACTACTATACTACTGTGCTACTATACTACCATACTACTATACCACTATACCACTATACTACTGAACTACTATACTAATATGCCACTGTACTACTATACTACTATACTACTATAGTACTGTGCTACTATACTACCATACTACTATACTACTATACCACTATACTACTGAACTACTATACTAATATGCCACTGTACTACTATACTACTATACTACTATACTGCTATACTACTGAACTACTATACTAATATGCCACTGTACTACTATACTACTATGTTACTGTGCTACTATACTAATGTAATGATGTACTACTATACTACTGTACTAATATACTACTGTACTGCTATACCACTATACTACTATACTAATATACTACTGTACTGCTATACCACTATACCACTATACTACTATACCTCTATACCACTATACTACTATACCTCTATACCACTATACTACTATACCTCTATACCACTATACTACTATACCTCTATACCACTATACTACTATACCTCTATACCACTATACTACTATATTACTAAATTGATACACTACTATATTACTATATTACTGTACTACTTTACCACAATACTACTATACTGCTATACTACTCTGTTACTATACTACTATACGAATATACGAATATACTACTATACCTCTATACTACTATACTACTGTGATACTATACTACTGTACCACTATAATACTATACTACTATACTACTATACTACTGTGCTACTATACTACTGTGCTACTAAACTACTGTACCACTATAATACTATACTACTATACTACTATACTACTGTGCTACTATACTACTGTGCTACTAAACTACTGTACCACTATAATACTATACTACTATTCTACTATACTTATGTGCTACTATACTACTGGACCACTATAATACTATACTACTATACTACTATACTATTGTGCTGCTATTCTACTGTACTACTATATTGCTAAACTACTCTACTACTATACTAGTATACTACTATACTAATATACTACTGTACTACTATACCACAGTACTACTATACCACAGTACTACTATAACCCTATGCTACTATACTACTGTGCTACTACACTACTGTAATACTATACTACTATACTGCTGTAATACTATACTACTCTACTGTTGTACCACTGTACCACTACACTACTATTCGAATATACTACCATACCACTATACTACTATACTACTATACTAATATATCACTATACTGCTGTACCACTGTACTACCATACTACTGTGCTACTACACCACTATACTGCTATACAACTATACTAATATACAAATATACCACTATACCACTATACTGCTGTACTATGGTACTGCTATACTACTATACTGCTATGCTACTATACCAATATACCACTATACTACTATACTACTATACTACCATGGCACTGTACTACTATACTACTATACTACCATACTGCTGTATGCAGGGGGGTGTGATGAGGTCCACTATACTACTATACTACTGTACTACTATACTACTACTACTATACTACTGTATACATGTTGCTGTGGTTTAGGAGGGGGATGATGAGGTCCACTATACTACTATACTACTATACTACTATACTACTGTATACAGGAGGGGTGTGATGAGGTCCTAGACATCGATGAGAGTGTTCTGGAGGACACGCAGTACGATATGGTGGAGTTCGCAAAGAAATACTACAGACAACCAGCTGCAAAGGGGTAAACACACACACACACATCACATACACACACATATCACACACACACACACACACATCACATACACGCACATCACACACACACACATCACACACATCAAACGCACACATACAACACACACACCACTCACACACACATCAAACACACACACCACACACACACACCACTCACACACACATCACACACACACCACTCACACGTCCATCAAACACACACACATCACACACACACACACATCACACACACACATACACACCACACACACCACACACACACACACACACAATCACACACACACACACCACTCACACACCCATCAAACGCACATACAACACACACACATCACACACACACATCACACATACACACATATACACACATCACACACACACCACACACACACACACAAAACATGAAACACACATACAACACACACACTTCTCACACACCTTCCCTGTGTCCCTCAGTAGTGTGTTTATCTGTGGTTCCTCCCCACAGTGCCTCTGTGAAGTCCAAGAAGCCCAAAGACACCAGAGATCCCTTTGAAATGGTCAGGTTCTCCAAGGTAACGCATTATAACACTTTATAACACATTATAACACATTATAACACATTATAACACTTTATAACACTTTCTAACACTTTCTAACACTTTCTAACACTTTCTAACACATTATAACACATTATAACACATTATAACACATTATAACACATTATAACACTTTATAACACATTATAACACATTATAACACGTTATAACACGTTATAACACTTTCTAACACTTTCTAACACTTTCTAACACTTTCTAACACTTTCTAACACTTTATAACACTTTATAACACATTATAACACATTATAACACATTATAACGCATCAAGTTCTCCATGGTAACACATTATAACACATTATAACACATTATAACAAATCAAGTTCTCCAAGGTAACACATTATAACACATTATAACACATTATAAGACATCAAGTTCTCCATGGTAACACATAATGACACATTATAACACATAATAACACATTATAACACATAATAACACATTATAACACATAATAACACATTATAACACATTATAACACATTATAACACATTATAACACATCATAACACATCGAGTTCTCCAAAGTAACACATTATAACACATTATAACACATTAAGTTCTCCATGGTAACACATAATAACACATTATAACACATAATAACACATTATAACACATAATAACACATTATAACACATTATAACACATTATAACACATCATAACACATCGAGTTCTCCAAAGTAACACATTATAACACATTATAACACATTAAGTTCTCCATGGTAACACATAACACATTATAACACATTATAACAAATCAAGTTCTCCATGGTAGCACAGTATATCAACTTATAACACATTATAACACATCATAACACATCAAGGTCTCCATGGTAACACATAATAACACATAATAACACATAATAACACATTATAACACATTATAACACATCATAACACATCGAGTTCTCCAAAGTAACACATTATAACACATTATAACACATTAAGTTCTCCATGGTAACACATTATAACACATTGCAACACATCAAGTTCTCCATGGTAACACATTATAACACATTATAACACATTATAACACATCACGTTCTCCATGGTAACACATTATAACACATTATAACACATTATAACGCATTAAGTTCTCCATGGTAACACATTATAACACATTATAACACATTATAACACATTGCAACACATCGAGATCTCCATGGTAACACATTATAAAACATTGCAACACATCGAGATCTCCATGGTAACACATTATAACACATTATAACACATCACGTTCTCCATGGTAACACATTATAACACATTATAACACATTATAACACATTGCAACACATCGAGATCTCCATGGTAACACATTATAAAACATTATAACACATTATAACGCATTAAGTTCTCCATGGTAACACATTATAACACATTATAACACATTATAACACATTGCAACACATTGAGATCTCCATGGTAACACATTATAAAACATTATAACACATCAAGTTCTCCATGGTAACACATTATAACACATCAAGGTCTCCATGGTAACACATAACACATTATAACACATTATAACACATTGCAACACATCATTATAACATCAAGTTCTCCTCTGATAGTGTTCCATTATATCTCTCTCTCCTCCAGTCTCCACTGTCTGAATCTCTGATAGTGGTCCATTATATCTCTCTCCCCCCCCCAGTCTCCACTGTCTGAATCTCTGATAGTGGTCCATTATATCTCTCCCCCCCCCCAGTCTCCACTGTCTGAATCTCTGATAGTGGTCCATTATATCTCTCTCCCCCCCCCAGTCTCCACTGTCTGAATCTCTGATAGTGTTCCATTATATCTCTCTCTCCCCCCCCAGTCTCCACTGTCTGAATCTCTGATAGTGGTCCATTATATCTCCCCCCCCCCCCCCAGTCTCCACTGTCTGAATCTCTGATAGTGTTCCATTATATCTCTCTCCTCCCC
Source organism: Salvelinus fontinalis (assembly GCF_029448725.1). NCBI lineage: Eukaryota > Metazoa > Chordata > Actinopteri > Salmoniformes > Salmonidae > Salvelinus > Salvelinus fontinalis. Next base: position 95,294 of record NW_026600444.1, on the reverse strand, counting down.
CCAGTCTCCACTGTCTGAATCTCTGATAGTGTTCCATTATATCTCTCTCCCCCCCCCCAGTCTCCACTGTCTGAATCTCTGATAGTGTTCCATTATATCTCTCTCTCCTCCAGTCTCCACTGTCTGAATCTCTGATAGTGTTCCATTATATCTCTCTCCCCCCCCCAGTCTCCACTGTCTGAATCTCTGATAGTGGTCCATTATATCTCTCTCCCCCCCCCAGTCTCCACTGTCTGAATCTCTGATAGTGGTCCATTATATCTCTCTCTCCCCCCCCCAGTCTCCACTGTCTGAATCTCTGATAGTGTTCCATTATATCTCTCTCCCCCCCCCCAGTCTCCACTGTCTGAATCTCTGATAGTGTTCCATTATATCTCTCTCCCCCCCCCCCCAGTCTCCACTGTCTGAATCTCTGATAGTGGTCCATTATATCTCTCTCCCCCCCCCCCAGTCTCCACTGTCTGAATCTCTGATAGTGGTCCATTATATCTCTCTCCCCCCCCCCAGTCTCCACTGTCTGAATCTCTGATAGTGTTCCATTATATCTCTCTCCCCCCCCCCAGTCTCCACTGTCTGAATCTCTGATAGTGTTTCATTATATCTCTCTCCCCCCCCCCCAGTCTCCACTGTCTGAATCTCTGATAGTGGTCCATTATATCTCTCTCCTCCAGTCTCCACTGTCTGAATCTCTGATAGTGTTCCATTATATCTCTCTCCTCCAGTCTCCACTGTCTGAATCTCTGATAGTGGTCCATTATATCTCTCCCCCCCCCCCCCAGTCTCCACTGTCTGAATCTCTGATAGTGGTCCATTATATCTCTCTCCTCCAGTCTCCACTGTCTGAATCTCTGATAGTGGTCCATTATATCTCTCTCCCCCCCCCAGTCTCCACTGTCTGAATCTCTGATAGTGGTCCATTATATCTCTCTCCCCCCCCCAGTCTCCACTGTCTGAATCTCTGATAGTGTCCCATTATATCTCTCTCCCCCAGTCTCCACTGTCTGAATCTCTGATAGTGTTCCATTATATCTCTCTCCCCCCCCCCCCCAGTCTCCACTGTCTGAATCTCTGATAGAGTTCCATTATATCTCTCTCTCCCCCAGTCTCCACTGTCTGAATCTCTGATAGAGTTCCATTATATCTCTCTCTCCTCCAGTCTCCACTGTCTGAATCTCTGATAGTGTTCCATTATATCTCTCTCTCCTCCAGTCTCCACTGTCTGAATCTCTGATAGTGTTCCATTATATCTCTCTCCTCCAGTCTCCACTGTCTGAATCTCTGATAGTGGTCCATTATATCTCTCTCCCCCCAGTCTCCACTGTCTGAATCTCTGATAGTGTTCCATTATATCTCTCTCCTCCAGTCTCCACTGTCTGAATCTCTGATAGTGTTCCATTATATCTCTCTCTCCTCCAGTCTCCACTGTCTGAATCTCTGATAGATTCCCATAATATCTCTCTCCTCCAGTCTCCACTGTCTGAATCTCTGATAGTGTTCCATTATATCTCTCTCCTCCAGTCTCCACTGTCTGAATCTCTGATAGTGGTCCATTATATCTCTCTCCTCCAGTCTCCACTGTCTGAATCTCTGATAGAGTTCCATTATATCTCTCTCTCCCCCAGTCTCCACTGTCTGAATCTCTGATAGTGTTCCATTATATCTCTCTCTCCTCCAGTCTCCACTGTCTGAATCTCTGATAGAGTTCACTGACCCTGCTATGAACAGAGTGGCTACAGACATCTTCCTATGTAAGTTATACGTCACAATATGTCATGCTATGCCGATGCTTTTTTATGCTATGTCATGCTATGTCATTTTATGACTTTATCATGTCATTTTATGTCATGGTCCGTTATGTTAAGTCTTGGTACAGCATGTTCTACTATGTCCTGCTATGTCATGGTACGTCCTGCTATGTCCTACTATGTCCTGCTATGTCATGCTATGTCATTTTATGCCTTTGTCATTTCATGTCATGGGCCGTCATGGTATATCATGTCCTACTATGTCCTGCTATGTCATGGTATGTCCTACTATGTCATTATATGTCATGGTATTTCCTACTATGTCCTGCTATATCATGGTATGTCCTGTTATGTCATCGTGTGTCCTATGTCCTGCTATGTCATGGTATGTCCTACTATGTCATTCTATGTCATGGTATGTCCTACTATGTCCTGATATGTCATGGTGTGTCCTACTATGTCCTGATATGTCATGGTAGGTCCTACTATGTCCTGCTATGTCATGGTATGTCCAACTATGTCCTGCTATGTCATGCTATGCCATTTTATGCCTTTGTCATTTCATGGGCCGTTATGTTAAGTCATGGTATATCATGTCCCACTATGTCCTGCTATGTCATGGTATGTCCTATTATGACATGCTGTGTCATGGTATGTCCTACTATGTCCTGCTATGTCATGGTATTTCCTACTATGTCCTGCTATGTCATGCTAAGTCCTACTATGTCCTGCTATGTCATGGTATGTCCTACTATGTCCTGCTATGTCATGGTATGTCCTACTATGTCCTGGTATGTCATGTTCACAGCGGTGATGCGTTTCATGGGAGACCACCCCCTGAAGGGACTGACAGAACAAGAAGTAGTCAACGCCTTCCTGAAGGTAACACCCTCACCGTTAACCTTCCTGAAGGTAACACCCTCACCGTTAACCTTCCTGAAGGTATCACCCTCACCGTGGTAACACCCTCACCGTTAACCTTCCTGAAGGTAACACCCTCACCGTTAACCTTCCTGAAGGTATCACCCTCACCGTGGTAACACCCTCACCGTTAACCTTCCTGAAGGTAACACCCTCACCGTTAACCTTCCTGAAGGTATCACCCTCACCGTTAACCTTCCTGAAGGTAACACCCTCACCGTTAACCTTCCTGAAGGTAACACCCTCACCGTTAACCTTCCTGAAGGTAACACCCTCACCGTTAACCTTCCTGAAGGTAACACCCTCACCGTTAACCTTCCTGAAGGTAACACCCTCACCGTTAACCTGTTTGGGGTGCAAGCCCGACCTCGGACCGAAAATGACAACAGCTGCAGAGCGCGAAATTCAAAATCTATTTTTTAAAAATATTTAACTTTTACACATTAACAAGTCCAATACAGCATTTGAAAGATAAACATCTTGTCAATCCAGCCAACATGTCCGATTTTTTAAATGTTTTACAGAGAAAACACCACATATATTTATGTTAGCTCACCACCAAATACAAAAGTGGACAGACACGTATGAATTATGATTATGAAGTATGAATTATGATTGAAGTAGCATGCACAACCAACCGAAATAAACTAAAACCAACCTAAAGAGCCCAGAAAAAACGACCTCAGATGACAGTCATATAACATGTTACACAATAAATCTATGTTTTGTTCATAAAAAGTGCATATTTTAGCTATAAATCAGTTTTACATTGATGCTACCCAAAAATGCTAATACATAGCTACAGTCTGAATCCAGCCGGGAGTAGCCAGAGAAAATACATACACCAACGTCGGCTACTAATTACACCTCATAAAACATTTCAGAAAAACATATGGTGGATAACTAATGAAAGACAGATATCTTGTGAATACAGACAACATTTCCGATTTTTGAAGTGTTTTACAGCGAAAACACAATATATCGTTATATTAGCTAACATCATAAGCTAGCATAAGGCAGCATTGATTCTAGTCAAGCGCTAGCCTAGCATAGTTAGCAGCGTTAGCATTCAACAGTTCGACATATATATGAAAAAGCATCCCAAATTGGGTCTTATCTTTCTTGGTACTCCATCAGAATGTTGTAACGGGGTCCAATGTCCAGTAGAGTCTTTAGTTGGGTTCCAGAACGAAAGATTTCCCTCTTTGGTTAGCTAGCACGGTAGCATTGCTGCGCCAGAAAGCGTTTCTTCAAAAAATTCTTCCGTCGTTTCACATCTAAAGTCCAGAATAAATTGCAATAATATAATTAAAGTATATTGAAAAAACAACCTTTAGGATGATTTTGTGACATGTAGCAAATAATATCGTAGTCAGGCATCATATTCAAAGTTATCTACCTTGTTCCAGAAGCCGAGATCAAATTATCCTTCGCGCCCGGATTTTTATTTTAACTGCGCATGTCTCACAAGAAGTTCTGTTATTCAGTCCAGGGACGAGATATTCGACCCCTTTCAATTCTCACTTCCGCATTACAGTCTGACGTACACCTCTGACGTGTCCCTATTGTCCCAAGTCAAATGGCCTTTTATAGAGAAGGTCTTAAAGAGACACATCGCATTTTGGGAAACTCAATTCGGCTGGGAAAATGGCTGTAAAAATATTTCTGTTCGACTTAGAGAAACAATTCAAACCTTTTTAGAAACTACAGACTGTTATCTATCCAACAGTAGTAAATATATGCATATTGGAAAATAAAAAGTTTCTTAGGAGGCCGTTTGAAAATGTGCACACATTTTCCAGTTTTTTCAATATTCAGCGTGCAGCCAGAACAGGTTAACAGTTGCTGGTTTTGTGTTTCCGGCATCTGTGTGATGTGTGTGTTCTCCCTCTCTCTAGCTGATTGGACAGTTTGGTCTGATGAAGGATGAAGCCTACTGTCAAATCCTCAAACAGGTTACAGGAAACACCAGCTCTAAACCGTAAGACCCTAACTCTAACCCCTGACCTCTGACCCTACTGTCAACACCTCAAACAGATTACAGGAAACACCAGCTCTAAACCGTAAGACCCTAACTCTAACCCCCTGACCTCTGACCCCTGACCCCTGACCCTACTGTCAACACCCCAAACAGATTACAGGAAACACCAGCTCTAAACCGTAAGACCCTAACTCTAACCCCCTGACCTCTAACCTCTGACCGCTGACTCCTGACCTCTAACCCCTGACCCTACTGTCAACTCCTCCAACAGATTACAGGAAACACCAGCTCTAAACCGTAAGATCCTAACTCTAACCCCCTGACCTCTGACCCCTGACCCCTGACCCTACTGTCAACACCCCAAACAGATTACAGGAAACACCAGTTCTAAACCGTAAGATCCTAACTCTAAACCCTGACCTCTGACCCCTGACCTCTGACACCTGACCCTACTGTCAACTCCTCAAACAGATTACATGAAACACCAGCTCTAAACCGTAAGACCCTAACTCTAACCCCCTGACCTCTGACCCATGACCCTACCGTCAACACCTCAAACAGGTTACAGGAAACACCAGTTCTAAACCGTAAGATCCTAACTCTAACCCTCTGACCTCTAACCCCTGACCTCTAACCTCTGACCTCTAACCCCTGACCCTACCGTCAACACCTCAAACAGATTACATGAAACACCGGTTCTAAACCGTAAGATCCTAACTCTAATCCTGACCTCTAACTCTGACCTCTAACCTTTAACCTTTAACCTTTAGGGACAGTTGTCAGCGTGGCTGGAGGTTGCTTTACATCCTGACTGCATTCCATCGCTGCTCTGAGGTCCTGAAGCCCTTCCTGTTAAAGTTCCTACAGGACGCCTGCCACAGCCAGGGAGTACTGTTTCAGGGTAGGTGTCTTCCTGTTTCAGGGTAGGTGACTTCCTGTTTCAGGGTAGGTGTCTTCCTGTTTCAGGGTAGGTGTCTTCCTGTTTCTGGGTAGGTGTCTTCCTGTTTCAGGGTAGGTGTCTTCCTGTTTCAGGGTAGGTGTCTTCCTGTTTCAGGGTAGGTGTCTTCCTGTTTCAGGTTAGTGTCTTCCTGTTAAAGTTCCTACAGGACGCCTGCCACAACCAGGGAGTACTGTTTCAGGGTAGGTGACTTCCTGTTTCAGGGTAGGTGTCTTCCTGTTTCAGGGTAGGTGACTTCCTGTTTCAGGTTAGGTGTCTTCCTGTTAAAGTTCCTACAGGACGCCTGCCACAGCAAGGAAGTACTGTTTCGGGGTAGGTGACTTCCTGTTTCAGGGTAGGTGTCTTCCTGTTTCAGGGTAGGTGTCTTCCTGTTTCAGGGTAGGTGTCTTCCTGTTTCAGGTTAGTGTCTTCCTGTTAAAGTTCCTACAGGACGCCTGCCACAACCAGGGAGTACTGTTTCAGGGTAGGTGACTTCCTGTTTCAGGGTAGGTGACTTCCTGTTTCAGGGTAGGTGTCTTCCTGTTTCAGGGTAGGTGTCTTCCTGTTTCAGGGTAGGTGCTTCCTGTTTCAGGTTAGGTGTCTTCCTGTTTCAGGGTAGGTGTCTTCCTGTTTCAGGGCAGGTGTCTTCCTGTTTCAGGGCAGGTGTCTTCCTGTTTCAGATTAGTGTCTTCCTGTTAAAGTTCCTGCAGGACGCCTGCCAAAACCAGGGAGTCCGATTCAGGGTAGGTGACTTCCTGTTTCAGTGTAGGTGTCTTCCTGTTTCAGGGTAGGTGTCTTCCTGTTACAGGTTAGGTGTCTTCCTGTTACAGGTTAGGTGTCTTCCTGTTTCAGGGTAGGTGTCTTCCTGTTTCAGGGTAGGTGTCTTCCTGTTTCAGGGTAGGTGTCTTCCTGTTTCAGGGTAGGTGTCTTCCTGTTTCAGGGTAGATGTCTTCCTGTTTCAGGGTAGGTGACTTCCTGTTTCAGGGTAGGTGACTTCCTGTTTCAGGGTAGGTGACTTCCTGTTAAACTTCCTACAGGACGCCTGCCACAACCAGGGAGTACTGTTTCAGGGTAGGTGTCTTCCTGTTTCAGGGTAGGTGTCTTCCTGTTTCAGGGTAGGTGTCTTCCTGTTTCAGGGTAGGTGTCTTCCTGTTTCAGGGTAGGTGTCTTCCTGTTTCAGGGTAGGTGTCTTCCAGTTTCAGGGTAGGTGTCTTCCTGTTAAAGTTTCTACAGGACGCCTGCCACAACCAGGGAGTCCTGTTTCAGGGTAGGTGACTTTCTGTTTCAGGGTAGGTTACTTCCTGTTTCAGGGTAGGTATCTTCCTGTTTCAGGGTAGGTGTCTTCCTGTTTCAGGTTAGGTGTCTTCCTGTTTCAGGGTAGGTGTCTTCCTGTTTCAGGTTAGGTGTCTTCCTGTTTCAGGGTAGGTGTCTTCCTGTTTCAGGGTAGGTGTCTTCCTGTTAAAGTTTCTACAGGACGCCTGCCACAACCAGGGAGTCCTGTTTCAGGGTAGGTGACTTCCTGTTTCAGGGTAGGTTACTTCCTGTTTCAGGGTAGGTATCTTCCTGTTTCAGGGTAGGTATCTTCCTGTTTCAGGGTAGGTGTCTTCCTGTTTCAGGGTAGGTGTCTTCCTGTTTCAGGGTAGGTATCTTCCTGTTTCAGGGTAGGTGTCTTCCTGTTTCAGGGTAGGTATCGTCCTGTTTCAGGGTAAGTGTCTTCCTGTATCAGGGTAGGTGTCTTCCTGTTTCAGGGTAGATGTCTTCCTGTTACAGGGTAGGTGTCTTCCTGTTTCAGGGTAGGTGTCTTCTTGTTTCAGGGAATGTGTCTTCCTGTTTCAGGGTATGTGTCTTCCTGTTTCAGGGTAGGTGTCTTCCTGTTACAGGGTAGGTGTCTTCCTGTATCAGTGTAGGTGTCTTCCTGTTTCAGGGTATGTATCTTCCTGTTTCAGGGTAGGTTTCTTCCTGTTACAGGTTAAGTGTCTTCCTGTTTCAGGGTAGGTGTCTTCCTGTTTCAGGGTAGGTGTCTTCCTGGTTCAGGGTAGGTGTCTTCCTGTTTCAGGGTAGGTGTCTTCCTGTTTCAGGTTAGGTGTCTTCCTGTTTCAGGGTAGGTGTCTTCCTGTTACAGGGAAGGTGTCTTCCTGTTTCAGGATAGGTGTCTTCCTGTTTCAGGGTAGGTGTCTTCCTGTTTCAGGGTATGTGTCTTCCTGTTTCAGGGTAGGTGTCTTCCTGTTTCAGGGTAGGTGTCTTCCTGTTTCAGGGTAGGTGTCTTCCTGTTTAAGGGGAGGTGTCTTCCTGTTACAGGGTAGGTGTCTTCCTGTTTCAGGGTAGGTGTCTTCCTGTTTCAGGGTATGTGTCTTCCTGTTACAGGGTAGGTGTCTTCCTGTTTCAGGGTAGGTGTCTTCCAGTTTCAGGGTAGGTGTCTTCCTGTTTCAGGGTAGGTGTCTTCCTGTTACAGGGTAGGTGTCTTCCTGTTACAGGGTAGGTGTCTTCCTGTTTCAGGGTAGGTGTCTTCCTGTTACAGGGTAGGTGTCTTCCTGTTTCAGGGTAGGTGTCTTCCTGTTTCAGGTTAGGTGTCTTCCTGTTTCAGGGTAGTTGTCTTCCTGTTTCAGGGTAGTTGTCTTCCTGTTTCAGGTTAAGTGTGTTCCTGTTTCAGGGTAGGTGTCTTCCTGTTTCAGGGTAGGTGTCTTCCTGTTACAGGGTAGGTGTCTTCCTGTTTCAGGGTAGGTGTCTTCCTGTTTCAGGGTAGGTGTCTTCCTGTTTCAGGGTAGGTGTCTTCCTGTTTCAGGGTAGGTGTCGTCCTGTTTCAGGGTAGGTGTCTTCCTGTTTCAGGGTAGGTGTCTTCCTGTTTCAGGGTAGGTGTCTTCCTGTTTCAGGGTAGGTGTCTTCCTGTTTCAGGGTAGGTGTCTTCCTGTTTCAGGGTAGGTGTCTTCCTGTTTCAGGGTAGGTGTCTTCCTGTTTCAGGGTAGTTGTCTTCCCGTTACAGGGTAGGTGTCTTCCTGTTTCAGGGTAGGTGTCTTCCTGTTTCCGGGTAGGTGTCCTTCTGGTTCAGGGTAGGTGTCGTCTTGTTTCAGGGTAGGTTTCTTCCTGTTACAGGGTAGGTGTCTTCCTGTTTCAGGGTAGGTGTCTTCCTGTTTCAGGGTAGGTGTCTTCCTGTTTCAGGGTAGGTGTCTTCCTCTTTCAGGGTAGGTGTCTTCCTGTTTCAGGGTAGGTGTCTTCCTGTTTCAGGGTAGGTGTCTTCCTGTTTCAGGGTAGGTGTCTTCCTGTTTCAGGGTAGGTGTCTTCCTCTTTCAGGGTAGGTGTCGTCTTGTTTCAGGGTAGGTGTCTTCCTGTTTCAGGGTAGATGTCTTCCTGTTACAGGGTAGGTGTCTTCCTGTTTCAGGGTAGGTGTCTTCCTGTTTCAGGGTAGGTGTCTTCCTGTTTCAAGGTGGATATCTTCTTGTTTCAGGGAATGTGTCTTCCTGTTTCAGGTTAGGTGTCTTCCTGTTTCAGGGTAGGTGTCTTCTTGTTTCAGGGAATGTGTCTTCCTGTTTCAGGGTATGTGTCTTCCTGTTTCAGGGTAGGTGTCTTCCTGTTACAGGGTAGGTGTCTTCCTGTATCAGTGTAGGTGTCTTCCTGTTTCAGGGTATGTATCTTCCTGTTTCAGGGTAGGTTTCTTCCTGTTACAGGTTAAGTGTCTTCCTGTTTCAGGGTAGGTGTCTTCCTGTTTCAGGGTAGGTGTCTTCCTGGTTCAGGGTAGGTGTCTTCCTGTTTCAGGGTAGGTGTCTTCCTGTTTCAGGTTAGGTGTCGTCCTGTTTCAGGGTAGGTGTCTTCCTGTTACAGGGAAGGTGTCTTCCTGTTTCAGGATAGGTGTCTTCCTGTTTCAGGGTAGGTGTCTTCCTGTTTCAGGGTATGTGTCTTCCTGTTTCAGGGTAGGTGTCTTCCTGTTTCAGGGTAGGTGTCTTCCTGTTTCAGGGTAGGTGTCTTCCTGTTTAAGGGGAGGTGTCTTCCTGTTTCAGGGTAGGTGTCTTCCTGTTTCAGGGTAGGTGTCTTCCTGTTACAGGGTAGGTGTCTTCCTGTTTCAGGGTAGGTGTCTTCCTGTTTCAGGGTATGTGTCTTCCTGTTACAGGGTAGGTGTCTTCCTGTTTCAGGGTAGGTGTCTTCCAGTTTCAGGGTAGGTGTCTTCCTGTTTCAGGGTAGGTGTCTTCCTGTTACAGGGTAGGTGTCTTCCTGTTACAGGGTAGGTGTCTTCCTGTTTCAGGGTAGGTGTCTTCCTGTTACAGGGTAGGTGTCTTCCTGTTTCAGGGTAGGTGTCTTCCTGTTTCAGGTTAGGTGTCTTCCTGTTTCAGGGTAGTTGTCTTCCTGTTTCAGGGTAGTTGTCTTCCTGTTTCAGGTTAAGTGTGTTCCTGTTTCAGGGTAGGTGTCTTCCTGTTTCAGGGTAGGTGTCTTCCTTTTACAGGGTAGGTGTCTTCCTGTTTCAGGGTAGGTGTCTTCCTGTTTCAGGGTAGGTGTCTTCCTGTTTCAGGGTAGGTGTCTTCCTGTTTCAGGGTAGGTGTCGTCCTGTTTCAGGGTAGGTGTCTTCCTGTTTCAGGGTAGGTGTCTTCCTGTTTCAGGGTAGGTGTCTTCCTGTTTCAGGGTAGGTGTCTTCCTGTTTCAGGGTAGGTGTCTTCCTGTTTCAGGGTAGGTGTCTTCCTGTTTCAGGGTAGGTGTCATCCTGTTTCAGGGTAGTTGTCTTCCCGTTACAGGGTAGGTGTCTTCCTGTTTCAGGGTAGGTGTCTTCCTGTTTCCGGGTAGGTGTCCTTCTGGTTCAGGGTAGGTGTCGTCTTGTTTCAGGGTAGGTTTCTTCCTGTTACAGGGTAGGTGTCTTCCCGTTACAGGGTAGGTGTCTTCCTGTTTCAGGGTAGGTGTCTTCCTGTTTCAGGGTAGGTGTCTTCCTCTTTCAGGGTAGGTGTCTTCCTGTTTCAGGGTAGGTGTCTTCCTGTTTCAGGGTAGGTGTCTTCCTGTTTCAAGGTAGGTGTCTTCCTGTTTCAGGGTAGGTTTCTTCCTGTTTCAATGTAGGTGTCTTCCTGTTTCAATGTAGATATTTTCCTGTTTCAGGGTAGGTTGCTGTAAATGTATATTGGTAATGTGTATTATCCAGGTAATGCCTCTGTGTATTAATAGGTATATTAGTAATGCCTATTCTCCAGGTAATGCCTCTGTGTATTAATAGGTACTGTATATTGGTAATGTGTATTATCCAGGTAATGTCTCTGTGTATTAATAGGTATATTGTTAATGTGTATTCTCCAGGTAATGCCTCTGTGTATTAATAGGTACTGTATATTGGTAACGTGTTCACCGTAGGCATAGCAAAGGCTTGTGAGCAGAACCTGAGGAAGACCTATCTGTATGGAGGACGCATCATTCCTCCTAGCAGCATGGAACTCAAAGCTACGGTGGTTAGTACTGACCTCTCACACCTCACTCCTAACCTTAACCCTGAGCCCTAATCCTAACCCTTGACCTCTGACCTTTTGTGCATGGTAATGATAACTAGCATTTCCCAAAAATGTAATATGAACGTTGCTAAATAACCGGCTAGTTAAATTTTCAAACAGTTTTGATTGCGCCTGACGCTCTAATGTCTAAACCCTGACCTCTAATGTCTAACGCCTGACCGCTAATGTCTAACGCCTGACCGCTAATGTCTAATCCCTGACCTCTAATGTCTAACCCTTGACCTCTAATGTCTAACCCCTGACCTCTAATGTCTAACCCCTGCCCTCTAATGTCTAACCACTGACCTCTAACGTCTAACCCCTGACCTCTAATGTCTAACCACTGACCTCTAACGTCTAACCCCTGACCTCTAATGTCTAACCCCTGACCTCTAATGTCTAACCCCTGACCTCTAACCCCTGATCTCTAATGTAAAGTCCCTGACCTCTAATGTCTAACCCCTGACCTCTAATGTCTAGTGATTTGCCTCTAACGTCTAACCCTGGACCTCTAACGTGTAACCCCTGACCTCTAATCCCTGACCTCTATTGTCTAATCCCTGACCTCTAACGTCTAACCCCTGAACTCTAATGTCTAACCCCTGACCTCTAATGTCTAATTCCTGACCTCTAATGTCTAACCCATGACTTCTAATCCCTGACCTCTAATGTCTAACCCCTGACCTCTAACGTCTAACCCCTGACCTCTAATGTCTAACCCCTGCCCTCTAATGTCTAATCCCTGACCTCTAACGTCTAACCCCTGACCTCTAATGTCTAACCCCTGACATCTAATGTCGAATCCCTGATCTCTAACGTCTAACCCCTGACCTCTAATGTCTAACCTCTGACCTCTAACCCCTGACCTCTAATGTCTAACCCCTGACCTCTAATGTCTAATGACTGACCTCTAACATCTAACCCCTGACCTCTAATGTCTAACCCCTGACCTCTAATGTCTAACCCCTGACCTCTAATGTCTAATCCCTGCCCTCTAGTGTCTAATCCCTGACATCTAACCCCTGACCTCTAATGTCTAACCCCTGACCTCTAACCCATGACCTCTAATGTCTAATACCTGACCTCTAATGTCTAACCCCGGACCTCTAACCCCTGATCTCTAATGTCTAACCCCTGACCTCTAATGGCTAACCCCTGACCTCTAACATCTAACCCCTGACCTCTAACGTCTAACTCCTGACCTCTAACGTCTAACCCCTGACCTCTAATGTCTAACCCCTGACCTCTAATGTCTAACCCCTGCCCTCTAATGTCTAATCCCTGACCTCTTACGTCTAACCCCTGACTCTAATGTCTAACCCCTGACATCTAACCCCTGACCTCTAACCCCTGTCCTCTAATGTCTAATTCCTGACCTCTAATGTCTAACCCCTGACCTCTAATCCCTGACCTCTAATGTCTAACCCCTGCCCTCTAACCCTTGACCCCTAACCCCTGACCTCTAATGTCTAACCCCTGACCTCTAATGTCTAATCCCTGACCTCTAACTTCTAACCCCTGACCTCTAATGTATAACCCCTGACCTCTAACCCCTGACCTCTAATGTCTAATTCCTGAGCTCTAACGTCTAACCCCTGACCTCTAATGTCTAACCCCTGCCCTCTAATGTCTAATCCCTGACATCTAACGTCTAACCCCTGACCTCTAATGTCTAACCTCTGACCTCTAACGTCTAACCTCTGACCTCTAACCCCTGATCTCTAATGTCTAATGACTGACCTCTAACATCTAACCCCTGACCTCTAATGTCTAACCCCTGACCTCTAATGTCTAAACCCTGACCTCTAATGTCTAACGCCTGACCGCTAATGTCTAACGCCTGACCGCTAATGTCTAATCCCTGACCTCTAATGTCTAACCCTTGACCTCTAATGTCTAACCACTGACCTCTAACGTCTAACCCCTGACCTCTAATGTCTAACCACTGACCTCTAACGTCTAACCCCTGACCTCTAATGTCTAACCCCTGACCTCTAACCCCTGATCTCTATTGTAAAGTCCCTGACCTCTAATGTCTAACCCCTGACCTCTAATGTCTAGTGATTTGCCTCTAACGTCTAACCCTGGACCTCTAACGTGTAACCCCTGACCTCTAATCCCTGACCTCTATTGTCTAATCCCTGACCTCTAACGTCTAACCCCTGAACTCTAATGTCTAACCCCTGACCTCTAATGTCTAATTCCTGACCTCTAATGTCTAACCCATGACTTCTAATCCCTGACCTCTAATGTCTAACCCCTGACCTCTAACGTCTAACCCCTGACCTCTAATGTCTAACCCCTGCCCTCTAATGTCTAATCCCTGACCTCTAACGTCTAACCCCTGACCTCTAATGTCTAACCCCTGACATCTAATGTCTAATCCCTGATCTCTAACGTCTAACCCCTGACCTCTAATGTCTAACCTCTGACCTCTAACCCCTGACCTCTAATGTCTAACCCCTGACCTCTAATGTCTAATGACTGACCTCTAACATCTAACCCCTGACCTCTAATGTCTAACCCCTGACCTCTAATGTCTAACCCCTGACCTCTAATGTCTAATCCCTGCCCTCTAGTGTCTAATCCCTGACATCTAACCCCTGACCTCTAATGTCTAACCCCTGACCTCTAACCCATGACCTCTAATGTCTAATACCTGACCTCTAATGTCTAACCCCGGACCTCTAATCCCTGATCTCTAATGTCTAACCCCTGACCTCTAATGGCTAACCCCTGACCTCTAACATCTAACCCCTGACCTCTAACGTCTAACTCCTGACCTCTAACGTCTAACCCCTGACCTCTAATGTCTAACCCCTGACCTCTAATGTCTAACCCCTGCCCTCTAATGTCTAATCCCTGACCTCTTACGTCTAACCCCTGACTCTAATGTCTAACCCCTGACATCTAACCCCTGACCTCTAACCCCTGTCCTCTAATGTCTAATTCCTGACCTCTAATGTCTAACCCCTGACCTCTAATCCCTGACCTCTAATGTCTAACCCCTGCCCTCTAACCCTTGACCCCTAACCCCTGACCTCTAATGTCTAACCCCTGACCTCTAATGTCTAATCCCTGACCTCTAACTTCTAACCCCTGACCTCTAATGTATAACCCCTGACCTCTAACCCCTGACCTCTAATGTCTAATTCCTGAGCTCTAACGTCTAACCCCTGACCTCTAATGTCTAACCCCTGCCCTCTAATGTCTAATCCCTGACCTCTAACGTCTAACCCCTGACCTCTAATGTCTAACCTCTGACCTCTAACGTCTAACCTCTGACCTCTAACCCCTGATCTCTAATGTCTAATGACTGACCTCTAACATCTAACCCCTGACCTCTAATGTCTAACCCCTGACCTCTAATGTCTAATCCCTGATCTCTAACGTCTAACCCCTGACCTCTAATGTCTAACCTCTGACCTCTAACCCCTGACCTCTAATGTCTAACCCCTGACCTCTAATGTCTAATGACTGACCTCTAACATCTAACCCCTGACCTCTAATGTCTAACCCCTGACCTCTAATGTCTAACCCCTGACCTCTAATGTCTAATCCCTGCCCTCTAGTGTCTAATCCCTGACATCTAACCCCTGACCTCTAATGTCTAACCCCTGACCTCTAACCCATGACCTCTAATGTCTAATACCTGACCTCTAATGTCTAACCCCGGACCTCTAATCCCTGATCTCTAATGTCTAACCCCTGACCTCTAATGGCTAACCCCTGACCTCTAACATCTAACCCCTGACCTCTAACGTCTAACTCCTGACCTCTAACGTCTAACCCCTGACCTCTAATGTCTAACCCCTGACCTCTAATGTCTAACCCCTGCCCTCTAATGTCTAATCCCTGACCTCTTACGTCTAACCCCTGACTCTAATGTCTAACCCCTGACATCTAACCCCTGACCTCTAACCCCTGTCCTCTAATGTCTAATTCCTGACCTCTAATGTCTAACCCCTGACCTCTAATCCCTGACCTCTAATGTCTAACCCCTGCCCTCTAACCCTTGACCCCTAACCCCTGACCTCTAATGTCTAACCCCTGACCTCTAATGTCTAATCCCTGACCTCTAACTTCTAACCCCTGACCTCTAATGTATAACCCCTGACCTCTAACCCCTGACCTCTAATGTCTAATTCCTGAGCTCTAACGTCTAACCCCTGACCTCTAATGTCTAACCCCTGCCCTCTAATGTCTAATCCCTGACATCTAACGTCTAACCCCTGACCTCTAATGTCTAACCTCTGACCTCTAACGTCTAACCTCTGACCTCTAACCCCTGATCTCTAATGTCTAATGACTGACCTCTAACATCTAACCCCTGACCTCTAATGTCTAACCCCTGACCTCTAATGTCTAATGACTGACCTCTAACATCTAACCCCTGACCTCTAATGTCTAACCCCTGAGCTCTAGTTTCTAACCCCTGACCTCTAACGTCTAACCTCTGACCTCTAATGTCTAACCCCTGACCTCTAATGTCTAATCCCTGCCCTCTAGTGTCTAATCCCTGACCTCTAACATCTAACCCCTGACATCTAATGTCTAACCCCTGACATCTGACCCCTGACCTCTAACCCCTGACCTCTAATGTCTAACCCCTGACCTCTAATGTCTAACCCCTGACCTCTAATGTCTAACCCCTGACCTCTAACGTCTAACCCCTGACCTCTAACGTCTAATGATTTGCCTCTAACGTCTAACCCCTGACCTCTAATGTCTAACCCCTGACCTCTAATGTCTAATCCCTGATCTCTAACGTCTAACCCCTGACCTCTAATGTCTAACCTCTGACCTCTAACCCCTGACCTCTAATGTCTAACCCCTGACCTCTAATGTCTAATGACTGACCTCTAACATCTAACCCCTGACCTCTAAAGTCTAACCCCTGACCTCTAATTTCTAACCCCTGATCTCTAACGTCTAATCTCTGACCTCTAATGTCTAACCCCTGACCTCTAATGTCTAATCCCTGCCCTCTAGTGTCTAATCCCTGACATCTAACCCCTGACCTCTAATGTCTAACCCCTGACCTCTAACCCATGACCTCTAATGTCTAATACCTGACCTCTAATGTCTAACCCCGGACCTCTAACCCCTGATCTCTAATGTCTAACCCCTGACCTCTAATGTCTAACCCCTGACCTCTAATGTCTAACCCCTGCCCTCTAATGTCTAATCCCTGACCTCTTACGTCTAACCCCTGACTCTAATGTCTAACCCCTGACATCTAACCCCTGACCTCTAACCCCTGTCCTCTAATGTCTAATTCCTGACCTCTAATGTCTAACCCCTGACCTCTAATCCCTGACCTCTAATGTCTAACCCCTGCCCTCTAACCCTTGACCCCTAACCCCTGACCTCTAATGTCTAACCCCTGACCTCTAATGTCTAATCCCTGACCTCTAACTTCTAACCCCTGACCTCTAATGTCTAACCCCGGACCTCTAACCCCTGACCTCTAATGTCTAACCCCTGACCTCTAATGGCTAACCCCTGACCTCTAACATCTAACCCCTGACCTCTAACGTCTAACTCCTGACCTCTAACGTCTAACCCCTGACCTCTAATGTCTAACCCCTGACCTCTAATGTCTAACCCCTGCCCTCTAATGTCTAATCCCTGACCTCTTACGTCTAACCCCTGACTCTAATGTCTAACCCCTGACATCTAACCCCTGACCTCTAACCCCTGTCCTCTAATGTCTAATTCCTGACCTCTAATGTCTAACCCCTGACCTCTAATCCCTGACCTCTAATGTCTAACCCCTGCCCTCTAACCCTTGACCCCTAACCCCTGACCTCTAATGTCTAACCCCTGACCTCTAATGTCTAATCCCTGACCTCTAACTTCTAACCCCTGACCTCTAATGTATAACCCCTGACCTCTAACCCCTGACCTCTAATGTCTAATTCCTGAGCTCTAACGTCTAACCCCTGCCCTCTAATGTCTAATCCCTGACCTCTAACGTCTAACCCCTGACCTCTAATGTCTAACCTCTGACCTCTAACGTCTAACCTCTGACCTCTAACCCCTGATCTCTAATGTCTAATGACTGACCTCTAACATCTAACCCCTGACCTCTAATGTCTAACCCCTGACCTCTAATGTCTAATGACTGACCTCTAACATCTAACCCCTGACCTCTAATGTCTAACCCCTGAGCTCTAGTTTCTAACCCCTGACCTCTAACGTCTAACCTCTGACCTCTAATGTCTAACCCCTGACCTCTAATGTCTAATCCCTGCCCTCTAGTGTCTAATCCCTGACCTCTAACATCTAACCCCTGACATCTAATGTCTAACCCCTGACATCTGACCCCTGACCTCTAACCCCTGACCTCTAATGTCTAACCCCTGACCTCTAATGTCTAACCCCTGACCTCTAATGTCTAACCCCTGACCTCTAACGTCTAATGATTTGCCTCTAACGTCTAACCCCTGACCTCTAATGTCTAACCCCTGACCTCTAATGTCTAATCCCTGATCTCTAACGTCTAACCCCTGACCTCTAATGTCTAACCTCTGACCTCTAACCCCTGACCTCTAATGTCTAACCCCTGACCTCTAATGTCTAATGACTGACCTCTAACGTCTAACCCCTGACCTCTAATGTCTAACCCCTGACCTCTAATGTCTAACCCCTGCCCTCTAATGTCTAATCCCTGACCTCTTACGTCTAACCCCTGACTCTAATGTCTAACCCCTGACATCTAACCCCTGACCTCTAACCCCTGTCCTCTAATGTCTAATTCCTGACCTCTAATGTCTAACCCCTGACCTCTAATCCCTGACCTCTAATGTCTAACCCCTGCCCTCTAACCCTTGACCCCTAACCCCTGACCTCTAATGTCTAACCCCTGACCTCTAATGTCTAATCCCTGACCTCTAACTTCTAACCCCTGACCTCTAATGTATAACCCCTGACCTCTAACCCCTGACCTCTAATGTCTAATTCCTGAGCTCTAACGTCTAACCCCTGACCTCTAATGTCTAACCCCTGCCCTCTAATGTCTAATCCCTGACCTCTAACGTCTAACCCCTGACCTCTAATGTCTACCCTCTGACCTCTAACGTCTAACCTCTGACCTCTAACCCCTGATCTCTAATGTCTAATGACTGACCTCTAACATCTAACCCCTGACCTCTAATGTCTAACCCCTGAGCTCTAGTTTCTAACCCCTGACCTCTAACGTCTAACCTCTGACCTCTAATGTCTAACCCCTGACCTCTAATGTCTAATCCCTGCCCTCTAGTGTCTAATCCCTGACCTCTAACATCTAAATCCTGACCTCTAATGTCTAACCCCTGACCTCTAACATCTAACCCCAGACCTCTAATGTCTAACCCCTGACCTCTAACATCTAACCCCTGCCCTCTAGTGTCTAATCCCTGACCTCTAACATCTAACCCCTGAACTCTAATGTCTAACCCCTGACCTCTAACCCATGACCTCTAATGTCTAATACCTGACCTCTAATGTCTAACCCTGGACCTCTAACCCCTGATCTCTAATGTCTAACACCTGACCTCTAATTGCTAACCCCTGACCTCTAACGTCTAACCCCTGACCTCTAACGTCGAACTCCTGACCTCTGATGTCTAACCACTGACCTCTAAATTCTGACCCCTGCCCTCTAATGTCTAATCCCTGACCTCTAATGTCTAATCCCTGACCTCTAATGTCTAACCCCTGACCTCTATTTTCTAACCTCTGATCTCTAATGTCTAATCCCTGCCCTCTAAAATCTAATGTCTGACATCTAATGTCTGACCTCTGACCTCTAACGTTTAATCTCTAATGTCTAATCCCTGAACTCTAACCTCAAACTCCTGACCTCTAATGTCTAATCCCTGACCTCTAACGTCTAACCCCTGACCCCTAACGTCTAACCCCTGACCTCTAACAGGCAGGGAGGAGCTCCAAGAGACAACTGTTCCTGTTCCCAGGAGGCATCGAACGGCACCTGAAAATCAAGACGTGCTCTGTGAGTCTCCTAGACTGTCTCCTAGACTCCTAGACTGTTGTTCCCTTCTGTCTCTGTCAGTCTCCTAGACTGTGTCTGTTCCCTTCTGTCTCTGTCAGTCTCCTAGACTGTGTCTGTTCCCTTCTGTCTCTGTCAGTCTCCTAGACTGTGTCTGTTCCCTTCTGTCTCTGAGTCTCCTAGACTGTGTCTGTTCCCTTATGTCTCTGTCAGTCTCCTAGACTGTGTCTGTTCCCTTCTGTCTCTGAGTCTCCTAGACTGTGTCTGTTCCCTTCTGTCTCTGTCAGTCTCCTAGACTGTGTCTGTTCCCTTCTGTCTCTGTGTCTCCTAGACTGTGTCTGTTCCCTTCTGTCTCTGAGTCTCCTAGACTGTGTCTGTTCCCTTCTGTCTCTGAGTCTCCTAGACTGTGTCTGTTCCCTTCTGTCTCTGTCAGTCTCCTAGACTGTGTCTGTTCCCTTCTGTCTCTGTCAGTCTCCTAGACTGTGTCTGTTCCCTTCTGTCTCTGAGTCTCCTAGACTGTGTCTGTTCCCTTCTGTCTCTGTCAGTCTCCTAGACTGTGTCTGTTCCCTTCTGTCTCTGTCAGTCTCCTAGACTGTGTCTGTTCCCTTCTGTCTCTGTCAGTCTCCTAGACTGTGTCTGTTCCCTTCTGTCTCTGAGTCTCCTAGACTGTGTCTGTTCCCTTCTGTCTCTGAGTCTTCCTAGACTGTGTCTGTTTCCTTCTGTCTCTGTCAGTCTCCTAGACTGTGTCTGTTCCCTTCTGTCTCTGTCAGTCTCCTAGACTGTGTCTGTTCCCTTCTGTCTCTGTCAGTCTCCTAGACTGTGTCTGTTCCCTTCTGTCTCTGTCAGTCTCCTAGACTGTGTCTGTTCCCTTCTGTCTCTGAGTCTCCTAGACTGTGTCTGTTCCCTTCTGTCTCTGTCAGTCTCCTAGACTGTGTCTGTTCCCTTCTGTCTCTATCAGTCTCCTAGACTGTGTCTGTTCCCTTCTGTCTCTGTCAGTCTCCTAGACTGTGTCTGTTCCCTTCTGTCTCTGAGTCTCCTAGACTGTGTCTGTTCCCTTCTGTCTCTGTCAGTCTCCACATGTTGTGTGTATCTCTCTCTGTGTATTACAGTGGGTTCTGATCATGTTGTGTGTATCTCTCTCTGTGTATTACAGTGGGTTCTGATCATGTCCTGTTGTGTGTAACTCTCTCTGTGTATTACAGTGGGTTCTGATCATGTTGTGTGTATCTCTCTCTGTGTATTACAGTGGGTTCTGATCATGTTGTGTGTATCTCTCTCTGTGTATTACAGTGGGTTCTGATCATGTTGTGTGTATCTCTCTCTGTGTATTGCAGTGGGTTCTGATCATGTCATGTTGTGTGTATCTCTCTCTGTGTATTACAGTGGGTTCTGATCATGTTGTGTGTATCTCTCTCTGTGTATTACAGTGGGTTCTGATCATGTTGTGTGTATCTCTCTCTGTGTATTACAGTGGGTTCTGATCATGTCATGTTGTGTGTATCTCTCTCTGTGTATTACAGTGGGTTCTGATCATGTCATGTTGTGTGTATCTCTCTCTGTGTATTACAGTGGGTTCTGATCATGTTGTGTGTATCTCTCTCTGTGTATTACAGTGGGTTCTGATCATGTTGTGTGTATCTCTCTCTGTGTATTACAGTGGGTTCTGATCATGTCCTGTGTATCTCTCTCTGTGTATTACAGTGGGTTCTGATCATGTTGTGTGTATCTCTCTCTGTGTATTACAGTGGGTTCTGATCATGTTGTGTGTATCTCTCTCTGTGTATTACAGTGGGTTCTGATCATGTTGTGTGTATCTCTCTCTGTGTATTACAGTGGGTTCTGATCATGTTGTGTGTATCTCTCTCTGTGTATTACAGTGGGTTCTGATCATGTCCTGTTGTGTGTATCTCTCTCTGTGTATTACAGTGGGTTCTGATCATGTCATGTTGTGTGTATCTCTCTCTGTGTATTACAGTGGGTTCTGATCATGTTGTGTGTATCTCTCTCTGTGTATTACAGTGGGTTCTGATCATGTCCTGTGTATCTCTCTCTGTGTATTACAGTGGGTTCTGATCATGTCCTGTGTATCTCTCTCTGTGTATTACAGTGGGTTCTGATCATGTTGTGTGTATCTCTCTCTGTGTATTACAGTGGGTTCTGATCATGTCCTGTGTATCTCTCTCTGTGTATTACAGTGGGTTCTGATCATGTTGTGTGTATCTCTCTCTGTGTATTACAGTGGGTTCTGATCATGTTGTGTGTATCTCTCTCTGTGTATTACAGTGGGTTCTGATCATGTTGTGTATCTCTCTCTGTGTATTACAGTGGGTTCTGATCATGTCATGTTGTGTGTATCTCTCTCTGTGTATTACAGTGGGTTCTGATCATGTCCTGTTGTGTGTATCTCTCTCTGTGTATTACAGTGGGTTCTGATCATGTTGTGTGTATCTCTCTCTGTGTATTACAGTGGGTTCTGATCATGTCCTGTGTATCTCTCTCTGTGTATTACAGTGGGTTCTGATCATGTTGTGTATCTCTCTCTGTGTATTACAGTGGGTTCTGATCATGTCCTGTGTATCTCTCTCTGTGTATTACAGTGGGTTCTGATCATGTTGTGTGTATCTCTCTCTGTGTATTACAGTGGGTTCTGATCATGTCCTGTGTATCTCTCTCTGTGTATTACAGTGGGTTCTGATCATGTCCTGTGTATCTCTCTCTGTGTATTACAGTGGGTTCTGATCATGTCCTGTGTATCTCTCTCTGTGTATTACAGTGGGTTCTGATCATGTCCTGTGTATCTCTCTCTGTGTATTACAGTGGGTTCTGATCATTTTCTGTTGTGTGTATCTCTCTCTGTGTATTACAGTGGGTTCTGATCATGTTGTGTGTATCTCTCTCTGTGTATTACAGTGGGTTCTGATCATGTCATGTTGTGTGTATCTCTCTCTGTGTATTACAGTGGGTTCTGATCATGTTGTGTGTATCTCTCTCTGTGTATTACAGTGGGTTCTGATCATGTTGTGTGTATCTCTCTCTGTGTATTACAGTGGGTTCTGATCATGTTGTGTGTATCTCTCTCTGTGTATTACAGTGGGTTCTGATCATGTTGTGTGTATCTCTCTCTGTGTATTACAGTGGGTTCTGATCATGTTGTGTGTATCTCTCTCTGTGTATTACAGTGGGTTCTGATCATGTTGTGTGTATCTCTCTCTGTGTATTACAGTGGGTTCTGATCATGTTGTGTGTATCTCTCTCTGTGTATTACAGTGGGTTCTGATCATGTTGTGTGTATCTCTCTCTGTGTATTACAGTGGGTTCTGATCATGTTGTGTGTATCTCTCTCTGTGTATTACAGTGGGTTCTGATCATGTTGTGTGTATCTCTCTCTGTGTATTACAGTGGGTTCTGATCATGTCCTGTTGTGTGTAACTCTCTCTGTGTATTACAGTGGGTTCTGATCATGTTGTGTGTATCTCTCTCTGTGTATTGCAGTGGGTTCTGATCATGTTGTGTGTATCTCTCTCTGTGTATTACAGTGGGTTCTGATCATGTTGTGTGTATCTCTCTCTGTGTATTGCAGTGGGTTCTGATCATGTCATGTTGTGTGTATCTCTCTCTGTGTATTACAGTGGGTTCTGATCATGTTGTGTGTATCTCTCTCTGTGTATTACAGTGGGTTCTGATCATGTTGTGTGTATCTCTCTCTGTGTATTACAGTGGGTTCTGATCATGTTGTGTGTATCTCTCTCTGTGTATTACAGTGGGTTCTGATCATGTTGTGTGTATCTCTCTCTGTGTATTACAGTGGGTTCTGATCATGTCCTGTTGTGTGTATCTCTCTCTGTGTATTACAGTGGGTTCTGATCATGTTCTGTTGTGTGTATCTCTCTCTGTGTATTACAGTGGGTTCTGATCATGTTGTGTGTATCTCTCTCTGTGTATTACAGTGGGTTCTGATCATGTTGTGTGTATCTCTCTCTGTGTATTACAGTGGGTTCTGATCATGTTGTGTGTATCTCTCTCTGTGTATTACAGTGGGTTCTGATCATGTTGTGTGTATCTCTCTCTGTGTATTACAGTGGGTTCTGATCATGTTGTGTGTATCTCTCTCTGTGTATTACAGGGGTTCTGATCATGTTGTGTGTATCTCTCTCTGTGTATTACAGTGGGTTCTGATCATGTCCTGTGTATCTCTCTCTGTGTATTACAGTGGGTTCTGATCATGTTGTGTGTATCTCTCTCTGTGTATTACAGTGGGTTCTGATCATGTCATGTTGTGTGTATCTCTCTCTGTGTATTACAGTGGGTTCTGATCATGTTGTGTGTATCTCTCTCTGTGTATTACAGTGGGTTCTGATCATGTTGTGTGTATCTCTCTCTGTGTATTACAGTGGGTTCTGATCATGTCCTGTGTATCTCTCTCTGTGTATTACAGTGGGTTCTGATCATGTCCTGTTGTGTGTATCTCTCTCTGTGTATTACAGTGGGTTCTGATCATGTTGTGTGTATCTCTCTCTGTGTATTACAGTGGGTTCTGATCATGTCCTGTGTATCTCTCTCTGTGTATTACAGTGGGTTCTGATCATGTCCTGTTGTGTGTATCTCTCTCTGTGTATTACAGTGGGTTCTGATCATGTTCTGTTGTGTGTATCTCTCTCTGTGTATTACAGTGGGTTCTGATCATGTTCTGTTGTGTGTATCTCTCTCTGTGTATTACAGTGGGTTCTGATCATGTTGTGTATCTCTCTCTGTGTATTACAGTGGGTTCTGATCATGTCCTGTTGTGTGTATCTCTCTCTGTGTATTACAGTGGGTTCTGATCATGTTGTGTGTATCTCTCTCTGTGTATTACAGTGGGTTCTGATCATGTCCTGTGTATCTCTCTCTGTGTATTACAGTGGGTTCTGATCATGTTGTGTGTATCTCTCTCTGTGTATTACAGTGGGTTCTGATCATGTCCTGTTGTGTGTATCTCTCTCTGTGTATTACAGTGGGTTCTGATCATGTTGTGTGTATCTCTCTCTGTGTATTACAGTGGGTTCTGATCATGTTGTGTGTATCTCTCTCTGTGTATTACAGTGGGTTCTGATCATGTCATGTTGTGTGTATCTCTCTCTGTGTATTACAGTGGGTTCTGATCATGTTGTGTGTATCTCTCTCTGTGTATTACAGTGGGTTCTGATCATGTTGTGTGTATCTCTCTCTGTGTATTACAGTGGGTTCTGATCATGTTGTGTGTATCTCTCTCTGTGTATTACAGTGGGTTCTGATCATGTTGTGTGTATCTCTCTCTGTGTATTACAGTGGGTTCTGATCATGTTGTGTGTATCTCTCTCTGTGTATTACAGTGGGTTCTGATCATGTCCTGTTGTGTATCTCTCTCTGTGTATTACAGTGGGTTCTGATCATGTTGTGTGTATCTCTCTCTGTGTATTACAGTGGGTTCTGATCATGTTGTGTGTATCTCTCTCTGTGTATTACAGTGGGGTCTGATCATGTTGTGTGTATCTCTCTCTGTGTATTACAGTGGGTTCTGATCATGTTGTGTGTATCTCTCTCTGTGTATTACAGTGGGTTCTGATCATGTTCTGTTGTGTGTATCTCTCTCTGTGTATTACAGTGGGTTCTGATCATGTCATGTTGTGTGTATCTCTCTCTGTGTATTACAGTGGGTTCTGATCATGTCCTGTTGTGTGTATCTCTCTCTGTGTATTACAGTGGGTTCTGATCATGTTGTGTATCTCTCTCTGTGTATTACAGTGGGTTCTGATCATGTTGTGTGTATCTCTCTCTGTGTATTACAGTGGGTTCTGATCATGTCCTGTTGTGTGTAACTCTCTCTGTGTATTACAGAGGGTTCTGATCATGTTGTGTGTATCTCTCTCTGTGTATTACAGTGGGTTCTGATCATGTTGTGTGTATCTCTCTCTGTGTATTACAGTGGGTTCTGATCATGTCCTGTGTATCTCTCTCTGTGTATTACAGTGGGTTCTGATCATGTTGTGTGTATCTCTCTCTGTGTATTACAGTGGGTTCTGATCATGTCCTGTTGTGTGTATCTCTCTCTGTGTATTACAGTGGGTTCTGATCATGTTGTGTGTATCTCTCTCTGTGTATTACAGTGGGTTCTGATCATGTTGTGTGTATCTCTCTCTGTGTATTACAGTGGGTTCTGATCATGTCCTGTTGTGTGTATCTCTCTCTGTGTATTACAGTGGGTTCTGATCATGTTGTGTGTATCTCTCTCTGTGTATTACAGTGGGTTCTGATCATGTCCTGTTGTGTGTATCTCTCTCTGTGTATTACAGTGGGTTCTGATCATGTTGTGTGTATCTCTCTCTGTGTATTACAGTGGGTTCTGATCATGTTGTGTGTATCTCTCTCTGTGTATTACAGTGGGCTCTG
Source organism: Salvelinus fontinalis (assembly GCF_029448725.1). Lineage (NCBI taxonomy): Eukaryota > Metazoa > Chordata > Actinopteri > Salmoniformes > Salmonidae > Salvelinus > Salvelinus fontinalis. The sequence goes on along the minus strand of NW_026600444.1, from coordinate 69,859 downwards.
ATCATGTTGTGTGTATCTCTCTCTGTGTATTACAGTGGGTTCTGATCATGTTGTGTATCTCTCTCTGTGTATTACAGTGGGTTCTGATCATGTTGTGTGTATCTCTCTCTGTGTATTACAGTGGGTTCTGATCATGTTGTGTATCTCTCTCTGTGTATTACAGTGGGTTCTGATCATGTTGTGTGTATCTCTCTCTGTGTATTACAGTGGGTTCTGATCATGTCCTGTGTATCTCTCTCTGTGTATTACAGTGGGTTCTGATCATGTTGTGTGTATCTCTCTCTGTGTATTACAGTGGGTTCTGATCATGTTGTGTGTATCTCTCTCTGTGTATTACAGTGGGTTCTAATCCTGTTGTGTGTATCTCTCTCTGTGTATTACAGTGGGTTCTGATCATGTTGTGTGTATCTCTCTCTGTGTATTACAGTGGGTTCTGATCATGTTGTGTGTATCTCTCTCTGTGTATTACAGTGGGTTCTGATCATGTCATGTTGTGTGTAACTCTCTCTGTGTATTACAGTGGGTTCTGATCATGTTGTGTGTATCTCTCTCTGTGTATTACAGTGGGTTCTGATCATGTTGTGTGTATCTCTCTCTGTGTATTACAGTGGGTTCTGATCATGTTGTGTGTATCTCTCTCTGTGTATTACAGTGGGTTCTGATCATGTTGTGTGTATCTCTCTCTGTGTATTACAGTGGGTTCTGATCATGTTGTGTGTATCTCTCTCTGTGTATTACAGTGGGTTCTGATCATGTCGTGTGTATCTCTCTCTGTGTATTACAGTGGGTTCTGATCATGTTGTGTGTATCTCTCTCTGTGTATTACAGTGGGTTCTGATCATGTTGTGTGTATCTCTCTCTGTGTATTACAGTGGGTTCTGATCATGTTGTGTGTATCTCTCTCTGTGTATTACAGTGGGTTCTGATCATGTCCTGTTGTGTGTATCTCTCTCTGTGTATTACAGTGGGTTCTGATCATGTTGTGTGTATCTCTCTCTGTGTATTACAGTGGGTTCTGATCATGTCCTGTTGTGTGTATCTCTCTCTGTGTATTACAGTGGGTTCTGATCATGTTCTGTTGTGTGTATCTCTCTCTGTGTATTACAGTGGGTTCTGATCATGTTCTGTTGTGTGTATCTCTCTCTGTGTATTACAGTGGGTTCTGATCATGTTGTGTGTATCTCTCTCTGTGTATTACAGTGGGTTCTGATCATGTTGTGTATCTCTCTCTGTGTATTACAGTGGGTTCTGATCATGTTGTGTGTATCTCTCTCTGTGTATTACAGTGGGTTCTGATCATGTCCTGTGTATCTCTCTCTGTGTATTACAGTGGGTTCTGATCATGTTGTGTGTATCTCTCTCTGTGTATTACAGTGGGTTCTGATCATGTTGTGTGTATCTCTCTCTGTGTATTACAGTGGGTTCTGATCATGTTGTGTGTATCTCTCTCTGTGTATTACAGTGGGTTCTGATCATGTCCTGTGTATCTCTCTCTGTGTATTACAGTGGGTTCTGATCATGTCCTGTTGTGTGTATCTCTCTCTGTGTATTACAGTGGGTTCTGATCATGTTGTGTGTATCTCTCTCTGTGTATTACAGTGGGTTCTGATCATGTCCTGTGTATCTCTCTCTGTGTATTACAGTGGGTTCTGATCATGTTGTGTGTATCTCTCTCTGTGTATTACAGTGGGTTCTGATCATGTTGTGTGTATCTCTCTCTGTGTATTACAGTGGGTTCTGATCATGTTGTGTGTATCTCTCTCTGTGTATTACAGGGGTTCTGATCATGTTGTGTGTATCTCTCTCTGTGTATTACAGTGGGTTCTGATCATGTCCTGTGTATCTCTCTCTGTGTATTACAGTGGGTTCTGATCATGTTGTGTGTGTATCTCTCTCTGTGTATTACAGTGGGTTCTGATCATGTTGTGTGTATCTCTCTCTGTGTATTACAGTGGGTTCTGATCATGTCATGTTGTGTGTATCTCTCTCTGTGTATTACAGTGGGTTCTGATCATGTTGTGTGTATCTCTCTCTGTGTATTACAGTGGGTTCTGATCATGTTGTGTGTATCTCTCTCTGTGTATTACAGTGGGTTCTGATCATGTTGTGTGTATCTCTCTCTGTGTATTACAGTGGGTTCTGATCATGTCGTGTGTATCTCTCTCTGTGTATTACAGTGGGTTCTGATCATGTTGTGTGTATCTCTCTCTGTGTATTACAGTGGGTTCTGATCATGTCCTGTTGTGTGTATCTCTCTCTGTGTATTACAGTGGGTTCTGATCATGTTGTGTGTATCTCTCTCTGTGTATTACAGTGGGTTCTGATCATGTCCTGTGTATCTCTCTATGTGTATTACAGT
>NW_026600444.1:0-62500 GCF_029448725.1 Salvelinus fontinalis | reverse complement strand
CATTATTACCAGGTATAACAACACAATGATGCATTATTACCAGGTATAACGACACAATGATGCATTATTACCAGGTATAACGACACAATGATGCATTATAACCAGGTATAACAACACAATGATGCATTATAACCAGGTATAACAACAAAATGATGCATTATTACCAGGTATAACAACACAATGATGCATTATAACCAGGTATAACAACACAATGATGCATTATAACCAGGTAAAACAACACAATGATGCATTATAACCAGGTATAACAGTCTGCTCTGTGTTACGACGCTTTATAACAGGTGCTTCCAGACTACCGTAAGGGCTTGATGAACATCCTGCCCAGAGGTAAAGTCTCTGAGCAGCACTTCCTCCAGATCTCTAAACTATCGGCTCTACAACACAGAGCCAAGGACGTCACGTTCATACCCAGCATGTAAGAACTTGTACTGCGGTGCATTATGGGGGATGTGGTTGCTGTATACAGTGCATTATGGGGGAGGTGGTTGCTGTATACAGTGCATTATGGGGGAGGTGGTTGCTGTATACGGTGCATTATGGGGGAGGTGGTTGCTGTATACAGTGCATTATGGGGGAGGTGGTTGCTGTATACAGTGCATTATGGGGGAGGTGGTACAGTGCATTATGGGGGAGGTGGTTGCTGTATACGGTGCATTATGGGGGAGGTGGTTGCTGTATACGGTGCATCATGGGGGAGGTGGTTGCTGTATACAGTGCATTATGGGGGATGTGGTTGCTGTATATGGTGCATTATGGGGGAGGTGGTACAGTGCATTATGGGGGAGGTGGTTGCTGTATACGGTGCATTATGGGGGAGGTGGTTGCTGTATACAGTGCATTATGGGGGATGTGGTTGCTGTATATGGTGCATTATGGGGGAGGTGGTACAGTGCATTATGGGGGATGTGGTTGCTGTATACAGTGCATTATGGGGGAGGTGGTTGCTGTATACGGTGCATTATGGGGGAGGTGGTTGCTGTATACAGTGCATTATGGGGGAGGTGGTTGCTGTATACAGTGCATTATGGGGGAGGTGGTTGCTGTATACGGTGCATTATGGGGGAGGTGGTTGCTGTATACGGTGCATTATGGGGGAGGTGGTTGCTGTATACAGTGCATTATGGGGGAGGTGGTTGCTGTATACGGTGCATTATGGGGGAGGTGGTTGCTGTATACGGTGCATTATGGGGGAGGTGGTACAGTGCATTATGGGGGAGGTGGTTGCTGTATACAGTGCATTATGGGGGAGGTGGTACAGTGCATTATGGGGGAGGTGGTTGCTGTATACGGTACATTATGGGGGAGGTGGTTGCTGTATACAGTGCATTATGGGGGAGGTGGTACAGTGCATTATGGGGGAGGTGGTTGCTGTATACGGTACATTGTGGGGGAGGTGGTTGCTGTATACAGTGCATTATGGGGGAGGTGGTTGCTGTATACGGTGCATTATGGGGGAGGTGGTTGCTGTATACAGTGCATTATGGGGGAGGTGGTTGCTGTATACAGTGCATTATGGGGGAGGTGGTTTCTGTATACGGTGCATTATGGGGGAGGTGGTCGCTGTATACAGTGCATTATGGGGGAGGTGGTTGCTGTATACGGTGCATTATGGGGGAGGTGGTTGCTGTATCCAGTGCATTATGGGGGAGGTGGTTGCTGTATACGGTGCATTATGGGGGAGGTGGTTGCTGTATACGGTGCATTATGGGGGAGGTGGTTGCTGTATACGGTGCATTATGGGGGAGGTGGTTGCTGTATACGGTGCATTATGGGGGAGGTGGTACAGTGCATTATGGGGGAGGTGGTTGCTGTATACAGTGCATTATGGGGGAGGTGGTACAGTGCATTATGGGGGAGGTGGTACAGTGCATTATGGGGGAGGTGGTTGCTGTATACAGTGCATTATGGGGGAGGTGGTTGCTGTATACAGTGCATTATGGGGGAGGTGGTACAGTGCATTATGGGGGAGGTGGTTGCTGTATACGGTGCATTATGGGGGAGGTGGTTGCTGTATACAGTGCATTATGGGGGAGGTGGTTGCTGTATACAGTGCATTATGGGGGAGGTGGTTGCTGTATACGGTGCATTATGGGGGAGGTGGTTGCTGTATACGGTGCATTATGGGGGAGGTGGTTGCTGTATACAGTGCATTATGGGGGAGGTGGTTGCTGTATACGGTGCATTATGGGGGAGGTGGTTGCTGTATACGGTGCATTATGGGGGAGGTGGTACAGTGCATTATGGGGGAGGTGGTTGCTGTATACAGTGCATTATGGGGGAGGTGGTACAGTGCATTATGGGAGAGGTGGTACAGTGCATTATGGGGGATGTGGTTGCTGTATACAGTGCATTATGGGGGAGGTGGTTGCTGTATACAGTGCATTATGGGGGAGGTGGTACAGTGCATTATGGGGGAGGTGGTTGCTGTATACGGTGCATTATGGGGGAGGTGGTTGCTGTATCCAGTGCATTATGGGGGAGGTGGTTGCTGTATACAGTGCATTATGGGGGAGGTGGTTGCTGTATACAGTGCATTATGGGGGAGGTGGTTGCTGTATACAGTGCATTATGGGGGAGGTGGTTGCTGTATACGGTGCATTATGGGGGAGGTGGTTGCTGTATACGGTGCATTATGGGGGAGGTGGTACAGTGCATTATGGGGGAGGTGGTTGCTGTATACGGTGCATTATGGGGGAGGTGGTTGCTGTATACAGTGCATTATGGGGGAGGTGGTTGCTGTATACGGTGCATTATGGGGGAGGTGGTTGCTGTATACGGTGCATTATGGGGGAGGTGGTACAGTGCATTATGGGGGAGGTGGTTGCTGTATACAGTGCATTATGGGGGAGGTGGTACAGTGCATTATGGGGGAGGTGGTACAGTGCATTATGGGGGATGTGGTTGCTGTATACAGTGCATTATGGGGGAGGTGGTTGCTGTATACGGTGCATTATGGGGGAGGTGGTTGCTGTATACAGTGCATTATGGGGGAGGTGGTTGCTGTATACAGTGCATTATGGGGGAGGTGGTTGCTGTATACGGTGCATTATGGGGGAGGTGGTTGCTGTATACGGTGCATTATGGTGGAGGTGGTTGCTGTATACAGTGCATTATGGGGGAGGTGGTTGCTGTATACGGTGCATTATGGGGGAGGTGGTTGCTGTATACGGTGCATTATGGGGGAGGTGGTACAGTGCATTATGGGGGAGGTGGTTGCTGTATACAGTGCATTATGGGGGAGGTGGTACAGTGCATTATGGGGGAGGTGGTACAGTGCATTATGGGGGATGTGGTTGCTGTATACAGTGCATTATGGGGGAGGTGGTTGCTGTATACAGTGCATTATGGGGGAGGTGGTACAGTGCATTATGGGGGAGGTGGTTGCTGTATACGGTGCATTATGGGGGAGGTGGTTGCTGTATCCAGTGCATTATGGGGGAGGTGGTTGCTGTATACAGTGCATTATGGGGGAGGTGGTTGCTGTATACAGTGCATTATGGGGGAGGTGGTTGCTGTATACAGTGCATTATGGGGGAGGTGGTTGCTGTATACGGTGCATTATGGGGGAGGTGGTTGCTGTATACGGTGCATTATGGGGGAGGTGGTACAGTGCATTATGGGGGAGGTGGTTGCTGTATACGGTGCATTATGGGGGAGGTGGTTGCTGTATACAGTGCATTATGGGGGAGGTGGTTGCTGTATACGGTGCATTATGGGGGAGGTGGTTGCTGTATACGGTGCATTATGGGGGAGGTGGTACAGTGCATTATGGGGGAGGTGGTTGCTGTATACAGTGCATTATGGGGGAGGTGGTACAGTGCATTATGGGGGAGGTGGTACAGTGCATTATGGGGGATGTGGTTGCTGTATACAGTGCATTATGGGGGAGGTGGTTGCTGTATACAGTGCATTATGGGGGAGGTGGTTGCTGTATACGGTGCATTATGGGGGAGGTGGTTGCTGTATACAGTGCATTATGGGGGAGGTGGTACAGTGCATTATGGGGGAGGTGGTTGCTGTATACGGTGCATTATGGGGGAGGTGGTTGCTGTATCCAGTGCATTATGGGGGAGGTGGTTGCTGTATACAGTGCATTATGGGGGAGGTGGTTGCTGTATACAGTGCATTATGGGGGAGGTGGTGGCTGTATACAGTGCATTATGGGGGAGGTGGTTGCTGTATACGGTGCATTATGGGGGAGGTGGTTGCTGTATACGGTGCATTATGGGGGAGGTGGTACAGTGCATTATGGGGGAGGTGGTTGCTGTATACAGTGCATTATGGGGGAGGTGGTACAGTGCATTATGGGGGAGGTGGTTGCTGTATACAGTGCATTATGGGGGAGGTGGTTGCTGTATACAGTGCATTATGGGGGAGGTGGTTGCTGTATACAGTGCATTATGGGGGAGGTGGTTGCTGTATACAGTGCATTATGGGGGAGGTGGTACAGTGCATTATGGGGGAGGTGGTTGCTGTATACAGTGCATTATGGGGGAGGTGGTACAGTGCATTATGGGGGAGGTGGTTGCTGTATACAGTGCATTATGGGGGAGGTGGTGGCTGTATACAGTGCATTATGGGGGAGGTGGTTGCTGAATACAGTGCATTATGGGGGAGGTGGTTGCTGTATACAGTGCATTATGGGGGAGGTGGTTGCTGTATACAGTGCATTATGGGGGAGGTGGTGGCTGTATACAGTGCATTATGGGGGAGGTGGTTGCTGTATACAGTGCATTATGGGGGAGGTGGTGGCTGTATACAGTGCATTATGGGGGAGGTGGTACGGTGCATTATGGGGGAGGTGGTTGCTGTATACAGTGCATTATGGGGGAGGTGGTTGCTGTATACGGTGCATTATGGGGGAGGTGGTTGCTGTATACAGTGCATTATGGGGGAGGTGGTTGCTGTATACAGTGCATTATGGGGGAGGTGGTTGCTGTATACAGTGCATTATGGGGGAGGTGGTACAGTGCATTATGGGGGAGGTGGTTGCTGTATACATTGCATTATGGGGGAGGTGGTACAGTGCATTATGGGGGAGGTGGTTGCTGTATACAGTGCATTATGGGGGAGGTGGTTGCTGTATACAGTGCATTATGGGGGAGGTGGTTGCTGTATACGGTGCATTATGGGGGAGGTGGTTGCTGTATACAGTGCATTATGGGGGAGGTGGTTGCTGTATACAGTGCATTATGGGGGAGGTGGTTGCTGGATACAGTGCATTATGGGGGAGGTGTTACGGTGCATTATGGGGGAGGTGGTTGCTGTATACAGTGCATTATGGGGCAGGGGGTTGCTGTATACGGTGCATTATGGGGGAGGTGGTTGCTGTATACAGTGCATTATGGGGGAGGTGGTTGCTGTATACGGTGCATTATGGGGGAGGTGGTTGCTGTATACAGTGCATTATGGGGGAGGTGGTACAGTGCATTATGGGGGAGGGGGTTGCTGTATCCAGTGCATTATGGGGGAGGTGGTACAGTGCATTATGGGGGAGGTGGTTGCTGTATACGGTGCATTATGGGAGAGGTGGTTGCTGTATACAGTGCATTATGGGGGAGGTGGTTGCTGTATACGGTGCATTATGGGGGAGGTGGTGGCTGTATACGGTGCATTATGGGGGAGGTGGTGGCTGTATACGGTGCATTATGGGGGAGGAGGTTGCTGTATATTGTTTATTATGGGGCAGGTGGTTGCTGTATACAGTGCATTATGGGGGAGGGGGTTGCTGTACACGGTGCATTATGGGGGAGGTGGTTGGTAGTTTCCACATTTTGTTACGTTACAGCCTTATCCTTTTAGGCAGGCTGTCCCGACGTCGGTACACTTATGACAACATCCAGCTCAAAGTGCAGGCCGCGAAATTTGAAATCTTTTTTTTTTTTAATATTTAATTTTTTCACATTAACAAGTCCAATACAGCATATGAAAGGTACACATCTTGTGAATCAAGCCAACATGTCCGATTTTTAAAATGTTTTACAGGGAAGACAAAATATGTAAATCTATTAGCTAACCACGTTAGCAAAAGACACCATTTTTCTTAGTCCACCATTTTTTCTCAACACCAGTAGCTATCACCAATTCGACCAAATAAAGATATTGATATAAATAGCCACTAACCATGAAAAAACATCATCAGATGACAGTCTGATAACATATTTATTGTATAGCATAGTTTTTTTAGAAAAATGTGCATATTTCAGGTATAAATCATAGTTTGCCATTGCAGCCACCATCACAAATCTCACCAAAGCGACTAGAATTACTACACAGAGCAACGTGTATTACCCAATTACTAATCATAAAACATTTCTTAAAAATACACAGCACATAACAATGGACAGACACAAATCTTGTGAATTCAGACAATATTTCAGATGTTCTAAGTGTTTCACAGCGAAAACACAATAAATCGTTATATTAGCATACCACATGTGCAAACGTTACCAGAGCATTGATTCTAGCCAAAGAGAGCGATAACGTAATCATCGCCAAAATATATTAATTTTTTCACTAACCTTCTCAGAATTCTTCAGATGACACTCCTGTAACATCATATTACAACATACATATAGAGTTTGTTCGAAAATGTTTATATTTAGCCACCAAAATCATGGTTAGACAATGAGAAAAGTAGCCCAGCTGGTCAGAAAATGTCGTGCGCCATATTAGACAGTGATCTAGTCTTATACATAAATACTCATAAACTTGACAAAAAAATACAGGGTGGACAGCGATTGATAGACAATTTAATTCTTAATACAATCGCTGAATTACATTTTTTAAATTATCCTTACTTTTCAATACAGGTTGCGCCAAGCGAAGCTATACCAAACAAAATGGCGGCATAAGCGTTTAACATTTTTCGACAGAAACACGATTTATCATCATAAATAGTTCTTACTATGAGCTGTTCTTCCATCAGAATCTTGGGCAATGAATCTCCGGTCTAATCGTCTTTTGGTCGAAAGCTGTCCTCTTGCCATGTGGAAATGACCACTAACGTTCGGCATGAACTGGAAACGTGCCCAGCGGTTCAAAGTGTCTCAGAAATAAATGTCCCAAAATCGCACTAAACGGATATAAATTGCTATAAAACGGTTTAAATTAACTACCTTATGATGTTTTTAACACCTATAACGAGTAAAAACATGACCGGAGAAATATTACTGGCTAAACAACAGGTTGGAAGGAGGCGAGTCCGACGTCCTTCGTGCGTCAGGCGCAGGCAGCAAAAGGAAGCTACTTCCACCTTGTGCTGTTTTATACAGGCCCTGATTGCGCAATCGACTCCATTCAAAGCGTCACCCCGTACTGACATCCAGGTGAAGACGTAAGCAGTGTTTGTATCCTCATAGCATTTACAGGGACTTTTAAACTGACCCCAGATCAGGGGCCAAGATTTCTGAAATCTGACTCCCTGTCAGGAAAAGTGCTGTAGAAGGAGTTCTGTTTCACTCAGAGACAAAATTCCAACGGCTATAGAAACTAGAGAGTGTTTTCTATCCAATAATAATAATAATAATATGCATATTGTACGAGCAAGAATTGAGTACGAGGCCGTTTGAAATGGGCACGATTTAGCTGGCTACTCAGTAACGCCCCCTGCAGCCATAAGAAGTTATTCTAAAATTGATTCAATTGTTAATTCCCTCATCAATGCCCCAAAATGACAGGCATTTTTGCAACTGTCTTAAAACTGTCTTAAAAATTAAATACTAAAATATGACATTTACATTAGTATCCAGTCCCTTTACTCAGTACTTTGTTGAAGCACCTTTGGCGGCGATTACAGCCTCGAGTCTTCTTGGGTATGACGCTACAAGCTTGGTAAACCTGTATTTGGGGAGTTTCTCCCATTTTTCTCTGCAGATCCTCTCAAGCTCTGTCAGGTTGGATGGGGAGCGTCGCTGCACAGATATTTTCAGGTCTCTCCAGAGATGTTCGATCGGGTTCATGTCCGCGCTCTGGCTGGGCCACTCGAGAACATTCAGAGACTTGTCCCGAAGCCACTCCTGCGTTGTCTTGGCTGTGTGCTTAGGGTTATTATCCTGTTGGAAGGTGAACCTTCGCCCCAGTCTGAGGTCCTGAGCTCTAGAGCAGGTTTTCATCAAGGTTCTCTGTACATTGCTCTGTTCTTCTTTCCTCGATCCTGACTAGTCTCTCAGTCCCTGCCTCTGAAAAATATCCACACAGCATGATTGTCACGATCGTCAAAGGGACTGAGAGAGGACCAAGGCGCAGCGCGTGAAAAGTACATCTTCTCTTTATTAGAAGAAGGACAAAAACGAAACAAAAACAACAAACAGACGAACGTGAAGCTATTCAAAACATAAGTGCTGACACAAAACACTTCGACATAGACAATTCCCCACAAACAGCTAAAGCCTATGGTTGCCTTAAATATGGCTCCCAATCAGAGACAACAAAAACCAGCTGTCTCTAATTGAGACCCAATTCAGGCAACCATAGACTTTCCTAGATACCTACACTCAACCATAGACACAGCTAGACTTCTATACTAAACATAAACACAACTACTCTAATAAACCCCCTAAACCTTACAACCACCCTAGACACTACAAAAAACACATACATTCTCCATGTCACACCCTGACCTAACTAAAATAATTAAGAAAACAAAGAATACTAAGGCCAGGGCGTGACAATGATGCTGCCACCACCATGCTTCACCATAGGGATGGTGCCATGTTTCCTCCAGACGTGACACTTGGCACTCAGTTCAAATAGTTCAATCATGGTTTCATCAGATCAGAGAATCTTGTTTCTCGTGGTTATTGTGATGTCATTATGGGGTATTGTGATGTCATTATGGGGTATTGTGATGTCATTATGGGGTATTGTGATGTCATTATGGGGTTTTGTGATGTCATTATGGGGTATTGTAGATTGGTGAGGATTTTTTTTTTAAATCCATTTTAGAGTAAGGCTGTAACGTAACAAAATGTGGAAAAGGGGAAGGGGGATGAATTCTTTCCTAATGCACTTTTTCTCCACCATCTCTAAGTAATCTCTACGTCATATCGATGTAATCTCTCTGTCATCTCTACATCATCTCTACGTCATCTCTATGTGATCTCTCTGTAATCTCTACATCTTATATATGTAATCTCTCTGTCATCTCTATGTGATCTCTACATTTTATCTATGTAATCTCTATGTAATCTCTCTGTCATCTCTATGTGATCTCTCTGTAATCTCTACATTTTATCTATGTAATCTCTCTGTCATCTCTATGTGATCTCTACATTTTATCTATGTAATCTCTATGTAATCTCTCTGTCATCTCTATGTGATCTCTATGTCATCTCTACGTCATATCTACGTAATCTCTGTCATCTCTACGTCATATCTACGTCATCTCTACGTCATCTTGCCGTCATCTCATTGTCATCTCTATGTCCTCTCTACGCAATCGTTATGTTATCTCTGTAATTTCTGTCATCTCTGTGTCATCTCTATGTAATCTTTCCATCATCTCTATGTAATCTCTTCGCCATCTCTATGTCATCTCTATAATTTCTGTGTCATCTCTATGTCATCTCTGTGTCATCTCTATGTAATCTTTCCAGCATCTCTATGTCATCTCTGTCATTTCTGTGTCATCTCTATGTCCTCTCTGTGTCATCTCTATGTAATCTTTCCATCATCTCTATGTCATCTCTATGTCATCTCTATGCCATCTCTATGTAATATCTCCATCATCTCTATGTCATCTCTCCATCATGTAAAAACCCTGACAAACATAAAAAAAATATACTTTTAAAAATCCTTTTCTCCCTTCTTTCTCTCGCCAGCCACGAGTTATCAGAGTACATCCCCCCCCTTCTGTTTGGGAAGCAGCCCCCCCAGGCATGGGTCACCATGGTAACGCAGCACATGCAGCAGGTCCAGACCCTCAACCCGCACCAGGCCAAAGCTCAGTTCCTGGGTACGACACAGACACACACCTAACACACATACAATACATATACAAAAGTATGTGAACACCCCTTCAAATGAGTGGATTTGGCTATTTCAGCCATACACTGACAGGTGTATCAAATCGAGCACACCGCCATGCAATCTCCACAGACAAACATTGGCAGTAGAATGGCCTTACAGAGGAGCTCAGTGACTTTCAAAGTAGCGCTGTCATAGGATCCCACCTTTCCAAACAAGTCAGTTTGTCAAATTTTTGCCCTGCTAGAGCTGCCTGTCAACTGTAAGTGCTGTTATTGTCATTATTATTGTTATTGTTATTGTTATTGTCAAGTGGAAACATCTAGGAGCAACAACATCTCAGCCGCAAAGGACAAACAAGCTCACAGAACAGGACCCGCCGAGTGCTGAAGAATATAGTGTATGAATATATATATTAATACATACATATATATATTACCTGGTGCAGGTAATAGTAGTAATTGTGCTGAAGAATATAGTGTGTAAAAATTGTCTGTCCTCGAACTACCGAGTTCCAAACTTTCTCTGGAAGCAACGTCAACACAATAACTGTTCGTAGGGAGCGTTATGAAAATGGGTTTCCGTGGCTGAGCAGCCGCACACAAGACTAAGAACACCACGCGCAATGCCAAGCGTCGGCTGGAGTGGTGTGAAGCTCGCCGCCATTGGACTCTGGAGCAGTGTCTTCTCTGGAGTGATAATTAACACTTTACCATCTGGCAGTCCGACGGACGAATCTGGGTTTGGCAGATGCCAGGAGAACGCTACCTGCCCCAATGCATAGTGCCAACTGTAAAGTTTGGTGGAGGAGGAATAATGGTCTGGGGCTGTTTTTCATGGTTCGGGCCCCTTAGTTCCAGTGAAGGGAAATCTTAACGCTACAGCATACAATGACATTCTGTGCTTCCAACTTTGTGGCAACAGTTTGGGGAAGGCCCTTTCTTGTTTCAGCATGACAAGGCCCCCGTGCACAAAGCGAGGTCCATACAGAAATTGTTTGTTGTGATCGGTGTGGGATGAATTGGAATACCGACTGTGAGCCAGGCCTAATCCCCCAACATCAGTTCCCGACCTCACTAATGCTCTTGTGGCTGAATGGAAACAAGTCCCCGCAGCAATGTTCCAACATCTAGTGGAAAGCCTTCCCAGAAGAGTGGAGGCTGTTATAGCAGCGATGTTCCAACATCTAGTGGAAAGCCTTCCCAGAAGAGTGGAGGCTGTTATAGCAGCAATGTTCCAACATCTAGTGGAAAGACTTCCCAGAAGAGTGGAGGCTGTTATAGCAGCACTGTTCCAACATCTAGTGGAAAGCCTTCCCAGAAGAGTGGAGGCTGTTATAGCAGCAATGTTCCAACATCTAGTGGAAAGCCTTCCCAGAAGAGTGGAGGCTGTTATAGCAGCAATGTTCCAACATCTAGTGGAAAGCCTTCCCAGAAGAGTGGAGGCTGTTATAGCAGCAGTGTTCCAAAATCTAGTGGAAAGCCTTCCCAGAAGAGTGGAGGCTGTTACAGCAGCAATGTTCCAACATCTAGTGGAAAGCCTTCCCAGAAGAGTGGAGGCTGTTATAGCAGCAATGTTCCAACATCTAGTGGAAAGCCTTCCCAGAAGAGTGGAGGCTGTTACAGCAGCGATGTTCCAACATCTTGTGGAAAGCCTTCCCAGAAGAGTGGAGGCTGTTATAGCAGCAATGTTCCAACATCTAGTGGAAAGCCTTCCCAGAAGAGTGGAGGCTGTTATAGCAGCGATGTTCCAACATCTAGTGGAAAGCCTTCCCAGAAGTGGAGGCTGTTATAGTAGCAATGTTCCAACATCTAGTGGAAAGCCTTCCCAGAAGAGTGGAGGCTGTTATGGCAGCGATGTTCCAACATCTAGTGGAAAGCCTTCCCAGAAGAGTGGAGGCTGTTATAGTAGCAGAAATAGGGGACCAACTCCATATTGATAACCATGATGTTGGAATGAGATGTTGGACTAGCAGGTGTCCACATACTTTTGGATGTGTCGTGTACCTGCTGAGGGGAGGATGGCTCAGAATAATGTCATTACACTTCCAGACCACGAGCCCGTCCTCCCCAATTAAGGTGCCACCAACCTCCTGTGACATACACCCCAGGATATATTGTCCCCCCCCTCCTCCCCAGGTCTGGTCAGTGCGTTCCCCATGTGTGTGTCTGACTGTGCCCCCTCCCCCCCCCCTCCCTCCCCAGGTCTGGTCAGTGCGTTCCCCATGTGTGTGTCTGACTGTGCCTCCCCCCCCCTCCCTCCCCAGGTCTGGTCAGTGCGTTCCCCATGTTTGGCTCCTCCTTCTTCTACGTCCAGTCTAGCAGCAGTGGCTCTATCTACGCTCCCTGTATCTTGGCTGTCAATCAAAATGGACTGCACTTTCTAAACAAGGACGCTCACGTAAGTCCCGCCCACTCTGCTCACTAAATCCCGCCCACATCACTCACTAAGTCCCGCCCACTCTGCTCACTAAGTCCCGCCCACTCTGCTCATTAAGTCCCGCCCACTCTGCTCACTAAGTCCCGCCCACTCTGCTCACTAAGACCCGCCCCAGTAGTAATTGTATGGTTGGTTCCTGGGGTAGAGGATCTGCAGACAGTGGTCCCCCTGGTGCAGGTAATAGTAGTAATTGTATGGTTGGTCCCTGGGGTACAGGAGCTGCAGACAGTGGTCTCCCTGGTGCAGGTAATAGTAGTAATTGTATGGTTGGTCCCTGGGGTACAGGAGCTGCAGACAGTGGTCACCCCTGGTGCAGGTAATAGTAGTAATTGTATGGTTGGTTCCTGGGGTAGAGGATCTGCAGACAGTGGTCCCCCTGGTGCAGGTAATAGTAGTAATTGTATGGTTGGTCCCTGGGGTACAGGAGCTGCAGACAGTGGTCTCCCTGGTGCAGGTAATAGTAGTAATTGTATGGTTGGTCCCTGGGGTACAGGATCTGCAGACAGTGGTCCCCCTGGTGCAGGTATTAGTAGTAATTGTATGGTTGGTTCCTGGGGTACAGGATCTGCAGACAGTGGTCCCCCTGGTGCAGGTAATAGTAGTATTTGTATGGTTGGTTCCTGGGGTACAGGATCTGCAGACAGTGGTCCCCCTGGTGCAGGTAATAGTAGTAATTGTATGGTTGGTTCCTGTAATACAGGATCTGCAGACAGTGGTCCCCCTGGTGCAGGTAATAGTAGTATTTGTATGGTTGGTTCCTGTAATACAGGATCTGCAGACAGTGGTCACCCCTGGTGCAGGTAATAGTAGTATTTGTATGGTTGGTTCCTGTAATACAGGATCTGCAGACAGTGGTCCCCCTGGTGCAGGTAATAATAGTAATTGTATGGTTGGTTCCTGGGGTTCAGGATCTGCAGACAGTGGTCCCCCTGGTGCAGGTAATAGTAGTAATTGTATGGTTGGCTCCTGGGGTACAGGATCTGCAGACAGTAGTCCCCCTGGTGCAGGTAATAGTAGTAATTGTATGGTTGGTCCCATTGGTACAGGATCTGCAGACAGTGGTCCCCCTGGTGCAGGTAATAGTAGTAATTGTATGGTTGGTCCCATTGGTACAGGATCTGCAGACAGTAGTCCCCCTGGTGCAGGTAATAGTAGTAATTGTATGGTTGGTCCCATTGGTACAGGATCTGCAGACAGTGGTCCCCCTTGTGCAGGTAATAGTAGTAATTGTATGGTTGGTTCCTGGGGTACAGGATCTGCAGACAGTGGTCCCCCTGGTGCAGGTAATAGTAGTAATTGTATGGTTGGTTCCTGTGGTACAGGATCTGCAGACAGTGGTCCCCCTGGTGCAGGTAATAGTAGTAATTGTATGGTTGGTCCCTGGGGTACCTGATCTGCAGACAGTGGTCCCCCTGGTGCAGGTAATAGTAGTAATTGTATCGTTGGTCCCTGGGGTACAGGATCTGCAGACAGTGGTCCCCCTGGTGCAGGTAATAGTAGTAATTGTATGGTTGGTTCCTGGGGTACAGGATCTGCAGACAGTGGTCCCCCTGGTGCAGGTAATAGTAGTAATTGTATGGTTGGTCGCTCTGGTACAGGATCTGCAGACAGTGGTCTCCCTGGTGCAGGTAATAGTAGTAATTGTATGGTTGGTTCCTGGGGTACAGGATATGCAGCCAGTGGTCCCCCTGGTGCAGGTAATAGTAGTAATTGTATGGTTGGTCCCTGGGGTACAGGATCTGCTGACAGTGGTCCCCCTGGTGCAGGTAATAGTAGTAATTGTATGGTTGGTTCCTGGGGTACAGGATCTGCAGACAGTTGGCCCCCTGGTGCAGGTAATAGTAGTAATTGTATGGTTGGTCCCTGTGGTGCAGGATCTGCAGACAGTGGTCCCCCTTGTGCAGGTAATAGTAGTAATTGTATGGTTGGTTCCTGGGGTACAGGATCTGCAGACAGTGGTCTCCCTGGTGCAGGTAATAGTAGTAATTGTATGGTTGGTTCCTGGGGTACAGGATCTGCAGACATTGGTCCCCCTGGTGCAGGTAGTAGTAGTAATTGTATGGTTGGTTCCTGGGGTACAGGATCTGCAGACCGTGGTCCCCCTGGTGCAGGTAATTGTAGTAATTGTATGGTTGGTCCCTGTGGTGCAGGAGCTGCAGACAGTGGTCCCTCTGGCGGAGGTGCAGTCCACCCGCACCCAGAGACCCTCGGCAGGGACCAGCTACCCCTACGTAGACCTCACTCTGGGAGATCTGACCTCTCACAGGGTCACACAGATACAGCTGAAACAGGTAAACACACACACATCATACACACACTCACACTCACACTCACACTCACACTCACACTCACACTCACACTCACACTCACACTCACACACTCACAGATACAGCTGAAACAGGTACACTCACACACACACACTCACAGATACAGCTGAAACAGGTACACTCACACACACACTCACAGATACAGCTGAAACAGGTAACACACACATCATACACACACACACAAGCACCTGTACCAACACACACACATGGTGTATACACACCTACACACACACATTGTAACTATGTCATGTTATATGTGTGTGTGTGTGTTTAGGGTCTGGAGCTGTGTCGGGTCATTGCCATGCACGTGGAGAGCATGCTGTCTCTCAGGGAGAAGAGACTCACCCTGCCGCCCAGCGAGGTCACTGTGTTATAAGACACTGTCTGTCTCTCAGGGAGTAGAGACTCACCCTGCCACCCAGCGAGGTCACTGTGTTATAAGACACTGTCTGTCTGTCTCTCAGGGAGAAGAGATTCACCCTGCCACCCAGCGAGGTCACTGTGTTATAAGATACTGTCTGTCTCTCAGGGAGTAGAGACTCACCCTGCCACCCAGCGAGGTCACTGTGTTATAAGACACTGTCTGTCTGTCTCTCAGGGAGAAGAGACTCACCCTGCCGCCCAGCGAGGTCACTGTGTTATAAGACACTGTCTGTCTGTCTCTCAGGGAGAAGAGATTCACCCTGCCACCCAGCGAGGTCACTGTGTTATAAGACACTGTCTGTCTGTCTCTCAGGGAGTAGAGACTCACCCTGCCACCCAGCGAGGTCACTGTGTTATAAGACACTGTCTGTCTGTCTCTCAGGGAGTAGAGACTCACCCTGCCACCCAGCGAGGTCACTGTGATATAAGACACTGTCTGTCTGTCTCTCAGGGAGTAGAGACTCACCCTGCCGCCCAGCGACATCACTGTGTTATAAGACACTGTCTGTCTGTCTCTCAGGGAGAAGAGACTCACCCTGCCACCCAGCGACATCACTGTGTTATAAGACACTGTCTGTCTGTCTCTCAGGGAGTAGAGACTCACCCTGCCACCCAGCGACATCAATGTGTTATAAGACACTGTCTGTCTGTCTCTCAGGGAGTAGAGACTCACCCTGCCACCCAGCGACATCACTGTGTTATAAGACACTGTCTGTCTGTCTCTCAGGGAGTAGAGACTCACCCTGCCACCCAGCGAGATCACTGTGTTATAAGACACTGTCTGTCTCTCAGGGAGTAGAGACTCACCCTGCCACCCAGCGAGGTCACTGTGTTATAAGACACTGTCTGTCTGTCTCTCAGGGAGTAGAGACTCACCCTGCCACCCAGCGAGGTCACTGTGTTATAAGACACTGTCTGTCTCTCAGGGAGTAGAGACTCACCCTGCCACCCAGCGACATCACTGTGTTATAAGACACTGTCTGTCTCTCAGGGAGTAGTGACTCACCCTGCCACCCAGCGACATCACTGTGTTATAAGACACTGTCTGTCTCTCAGGGAGTAGAGACTCACCCTGCCACCCAGCGACATCACTGTGTTATAAGACACTGTCTGTCTGTCTCTCAGGGAGTAGAGACTCACCCTGCCACCCAGCGACATCACTGTGTTATAAGACACTGTCTGTCTGTCTCTCAGGGAGTAGAGACTCACCCTGCCACCCAGCGAGATCACTGTGTTATAAGACACTGTCTGTCTGTCTCTCAGGGAGTAGAGACTCACCCTGCCACCCAGCGAGGTCACTGTGTTATAAGACACTGTCTGTCTCTCAGGGAGTAGAGACTCACCCTGCCATCCAGCGAGGTCACTGTGTTATAAGACACTGTCTGTCTCTCAGGGAGTAGAGACTCACCCTGCCACCCAGCGACATCACTGTGTTATAAGACACTGTCTGTCTCTCAGGGAGTAGAGACTCACCCTGCCACCCAGCGACATCACTGTGTTATAAGACACTGTCTGTCTGTCTCTCAGGGAGTAGAGACTCACCCTGCCACCCAGCGACATCACTGTGTTATAAGACACTGTCTGTCTGTCTCTCAGGGAGTAGAGACTCACCCTGCCACCCAGCGAGATCACTGTGTTATAAGACACTGTCTGTCTGCCTCTCAGGGAGTAGAGACTCACCCTGCCACCCAGCGAGGTCACTGTGTTATAAGACACTGTCTGTCTCTCAGGGAGTAGAGACTCACCCTGCCACCCAGCGAGGTCACTGTGTTATAAGACACTGTCTGTCTCTCAGGGAGTAGAGACTCACCCTGCCACCCAGCGACATCACTGTGTTATAAGACACTGTCTGTCTGTCTCTCAGGGAGTAGAGACTCACCCTGCCGCCCAGCGAGATCACTGTGTTATAAGACACTGTCTGTCTGTCTCTCAGGGAGTAGAGACTCACCCTGCCACCCAGCGAGGTCACTGTGTTATAAGACACTGTCTGTCTGTCTCTCAGGGAGTAGAGACTCACCCTGCCACCCAGCGAGGTCACTGTGTTATAAGACACTGTCTGTCTCTCAGGGAGTAGAGACTCACCCTGCCGCCCAGCGACATCACTGTGTTATAAGACACTGTCTGTCTGTCTCTCAGGGAGTAGAGACTCACCCTGCCACCCAGCGAGGTCACTGTGTTATAAGACACTGTCTGTCTGTCTCTCAGGGAGTAGAGACTCACCCTGCCACCCAGCGAGGTCACTGTGTTATAAGATACTGTCTGTCTCTCAGGGAGTAGAGACTCACCCTGCCACCCAGCGAGGTCACTGTGTTATAAGATACTGTCTGTCTGTCTCTCAGGGAGTAGAGACTCACCCTGCCACCCAGCGAGGTCACTGTGTTATAAGATACTGTCTGTCTGTCTCTCAGGGAGTAGAGACTCACCCTGCCACCCAGCGAGGTCACTGTGTTATAAGACACTGTCTGTCTCTCAGGGAGTAGAGACTCACCCTGCCACCCAGCGAGGTCACTGTGTTATAAGACACTGTCTGTCTCTCAGGGAGTAGAGGCTCACCCTGCCACCCAGCGAGGTCACTGTGTTATAAGACACTGTCTGTCTGTCTCTCAGGGAGTAGAGACTCACCCTGCCACCCAGCGAGGTCACTGTGTTATAAGATACTGTCTGTCTGTCTCTCAGGGAGTAGAGACTCACCCTGCCACCCAGCGAGGTCACTGTGTTATAAGACACTGTCTGTCTGTCTCTCAGGGAGTAGAGACTCACCCTGCCACCCAGCGACATCACTGTGTTATAAGACACTGTCTGTCTCTCAGGGAGTAGAGACTCACCCTGCCACCCAGCGAGGTCACTGTGTTATAAGACACTGTCTGTCTGTCTCTCAGGGAGAAGAGACTCACCCTGCCACCCAGCGAGGTCACTGTGTTATAAGATACTGTCTGTCTCTCAGGGAGTAGAGACTCACCCTGCCACCCAGCGAGGTCACTGTGTAATAAGATACTGTCTGTCTGTCTCTCAGGGAGTAGAGACTCACCCTGCCACCCAGCGAGGTCACTGTGTTATAAGACACTGTCTGTCTGTCTCTCAGGGAGTAGAGACTCACCCTGCCACCCAGCGAGGTCACTGTGTAATAAGATACTGTCTGTCTGTCTCTCAGGGAGTAGTGACTCACCCTGCCACCCAGCGAGGTCACTGTGTTATAAGACACTGTCTGTCTCTCAGGGAGAAGAGACTCACCCTGCCACCCAGCGACATCACTGTGTTATAAGACACTGTCTGTCTGTCTCTCAGGGAGAAGAGACTCACCCTGCCACCCAGCGAGGTCACTGTGTTATAAGACACTGTCTGTCTCTCAGGGAGAAGAGACTCACCCTGCCACCCAGCGAGGTCACTGTGTTATAAGACACTGTCTGTCTGTCAGGGAGTAGAGACTCACCCTGCCGCCCAGCGAGGTCACTGTGTTATAAGACACTGTCTGTCTGTCAGGGAGTAGAGACTCACCCTGCCACCCAGCGAGGTCACTGTGTTATAAGACACTGTCTGTCTGTCTCTCAGGGAGTAGAGACTCACCCTGCCACCCAGCGAGGTCACTGTGTTATAAGACACTGTCTGTCTGTCAGGGAGTAGAGACTCACCCTGCCGCCCAGCGAGGTCACTGTGTTATAAGACACTGTCTGTCTGTCTCTCAGGGAGTAGAGACTCACCCTGCCGCCCAGCGAGGTCACTGTGTTATAAGACACTGTCTGTCTCTCAGGGAGTAGAGACTCACCCTGCCACCCAGCGAGGTCACTGTGTTATAAGACACTGTCTGTCTGTCTCTCAGGGAGTAGAGATTCACCCTGCCACCCAGCGAGGTCACTGTGTTATAAGACACTGTCTGTCTGTCTCTCAGGGAGTAGAGACTCACCCTGCCGCCCAGCGACATCACTGTGTTATAAGACACTGTCTGTCTCTCAGGGAGTAGAGACTCACCCTGCCGCCCAGCGACATCACTGTGTTATAAGACACTGTCTGTCTCTCAGGGAGTAGAGATTCACCCTGCTGCCCAGCGAGGTCACTGTGTTATAAGACACTGTCTGTCTGTCTCTCAGGGAGTAGAGACTCACCCTGCCGCCCAGCGACATCACTGTGTTATAAGACACTGTCTGTCTCTCAGGGAGTAGAGACTCACCCTGCCACCCAGCGAGGTCACTGTGTTATGAGACACTGTCTGTCTGTCAGGGAGTAGAGACTCACCCTGCCACCCAGCGAGGTCACTGTGTTATAAGACACTGTCTGTCTCTCAGGGAGTAGAGACTCACCCTGCCACCCAGCGAGATCACTGTGTTATAAGACACTGTCTGTCTCTCAGGGAGTAGAGACTCACCCTGCCACCCAGCGAGGTCACTGTGTTATAAGACACTGTCTGTCTGTCTGTCTCTCAGGGAGAAGAGACTCACCCTGCCACCCAGCGAGGTCACTGTGTTATAAGACACTGTCTGTCTCTCAGGGAGTAGAGACTCACCCTGCCACCCAGCGAGGTCACTGTGTTATAAGACACTGTCTGTCTGTCTCTCAGGGAGAAGAGATTCACCCTGCCACCCAGCGAGATCACTGTGTTATAAGACACTGTCTGTCTCTCAGGGAGTAGAGACTCACCCTGCCACCCAGCGAGGTCACTGTGTTATAAGACACTGTCTGTCTCTCAGGGAGAAGAGATTCACCCTGCCACCCAGCGAGATCACTGTGTTATAAGACACTGTCTGTCTCTCAGGGAGTAGAGACTCACCCTGCCGCCCAGCGAGGTCACTGTGTTATAAGACACTGTCTGTCTGTCTCTCAGGGAGTAGAGACTCACCCTGCCACCCAGCGAGGTCACTGTGTTATAAGACACTGTCTGTCTCTCAGGGAGTAGAGATTCACCCTGCTGCCCAGCGAGGTCACTGTGTTATAAGACACTGTCTGTCTCTCAGGGAGTAGAGACTCACCCTGCTGCCCAGCGAGGTCACTGTGTTATAAGACACTGTCTGTCTCTCAGGGAGTAGAGACTCACCCTGCCGCCCAGCGAGATCACTGTGTTATAAGACACTGTCTGTCTCTCAGGGAGTAGAGACTCACCCTGCTGCCCAGCGAGGTCACTGTGTTATAAGACACTGTCTGTCTCTCAGGGAGTAGAGACTCACCCTGCCGCCCAGCGAGATCACTGTGTTATAAGACACTGTCTGTCTCTCCGGGAGAAGAGATTCACCCTGCCGCCCAGCGACATCACTGTGTTATAAGACACTGTCTGTCTCTCAGGGAGTAGAGACTCACCCTGCCGCCCAGCGACATCACTGTGTTATAAGACACTGTCTGTCTGTCTCTCAGGGAGTAGAGACTCACCCTGCCACCCAGCGACATCACTGTGTTATAAGACACTGTCTGTCTGTCTCTCAGGGAGAAGAGACTCACCCTGCCACCCAGCGAGGTCACTGTGTTATAAGACACTGTCTGTCTCTCAGGGAGTAGAGACTCACCCTGCCGCCCAGCGAGGTCACTGTGTTATAAGACACTGTCTGTCTGTCTCTCAGGGAGAAGAGACTCACCCTGCCACCCAGCGAGGTCACTGTGTTATAAGACACTGTCTGTCTGTCTCTCAGGGAGTAGAGACTCACCCTGCCACCCAGCGAGGTCACTGTGCTATAAGACACTGTCTGTCTGTCTCTCAGGGAGTAGAGACTCACCCTGCCAACCAGCGAGGTCACTGTGCTATAAGACACTGTCTGTCTGTCTGTCTCTCAGGGAGAAGAGACTCACCCTGCCACCCAGCGAGATCACTGTGATATAAGACACACACACACACTGTAAAACCATAAAACATGTGACATGTTTACAACCTAAATGTCAGAATTTAAAAACATTAAAATTTGTTTAAAACATTTAGATTTGCCAAGAAGAGAGTCATTTTTTTGCAATCATTTTCCAACCGGAAACTACATCAAGTGTATCTAGAGGTCATGCTATATATAGTGTATCTAGAGGTCATGCTATATATAGTGTATCTAGTAGCCATGCTATATATAGTGTATCTAGTAGCTTGCTATATATAGTGTATCTAGTAGCCATGCTATATATAGTGTATCTAGTAGCCATGCTATATATAGTGTATCTAGAGGTCATGCTATATATAGTGTATCTAGAGGTCATGCTATATGTAGTGTATCTAGTAGCCATGCTATATATAGTATATCTAGTAGCCATGCTATATATAGTGTATCTAGTAGCCATGCTATATATAGTGTATCTAGTAGCCATGATATATATAGTGTATCTAGAGGTCATGCTATATATAGTGTATCTAGTAGTCCTGCAATATATAGTGTATCTAGTAGCCATGCTATATATAGTGTATATAGTAGCCATGCTATATATAGTGTATCTAGTAGCCATGCTATATATAGTGTATCTAGAGGTCATGTTATATATAGTGTATCTAGCAGCCATGCTATATATAGTGTATCTAGTAGCCATGCTATATATAGTGTATCTAGTAACCATGCTATATATAGTATATCTAGTAGCCATGCTATATATAGTGTATCTAGAGGTCATGCTATATATAGTGTATCTAGTAGCCATGCTATATATAGTGTATCTAGTAGCTTGCTATATATAGTGTATCTAGTAGCCATGCTATATATAGTGTATCTAGTAACCATGCTATATATAGTGTATCTAGTAGCCATGCTATATATAGTGTATCTAGAGGTCATGCTATATATAGTGTATCTAGTAGTCATGCTATATATAGTGTATCTAGTATCCATGCTATATGTAGTGTATCTAGTAGTCCTGCTATATATAGTGTATCTAGTAGCCATGCTATATATATTGTATCTAGAGGTCATGCTATATATGGTGTATCTAGTAACCATGCTATATATAGTGTATCAATTAGCCATGCTATATATAGTGTATCTAGAGATCATGCCATATATAGTGTATCTAGTAGCCATGCTATATATAGTGTATCTAGTAGCCATGCTATATATAGTGTATCTAGAGGTCATGTTATATATAGTGTATCTAGAGGGCATGCTATATATAGTGTATCTAGTAATCATGCTATATATAGTGTATCTAGTAACCATGCTATATATAGTGTATCTAGTAGCCATGCTATATATAGTGTATCTAGAGGTCATGCTATATATAGTGTATCTAGTAGTCATGCTATATATAGTGTATCTAGTATCCATGCTATATATAGTGTATCTAGTAGTCCTGCTATATATAGTGTATCTAGTAGCCATGCTATATATAGTGTATCTAGAGGTCATGCTATATATAGTGTATCTAGTAGCCATGCTATATATAGTGTATCTAGAGATCATGCTATATATAGTGTATCTAGTAGCCATGCTATATATAGTGTATCTAGTAGCCATGCTATATATAGTGTATCTAGTATCCATGCTATATATAGTGTATCTAGAGGTCATGCTATATATAGTGTATCTAGTAGCCATGCTATATATAGTGTATCTAGAGGTCATGCTATATATAGTGTATCTAGCAGCCATGCTATATATAGTGTATCTAGTATCCATGCTATAAATAGTGTATCTAGTAGTCATGCTATATATAGTGTATCTAGTAGCCATGCTATATATAGTGTATCTAGTAGCCATGCTATATATAGTGTATCTAGAGGCCATGCTATATATAGTGTATCTAGAGGTCATGTTATATATAGTGTATCTAGAGGGCATGCTATATATAGTGTATCTAGTAGCCATGCTATATATAGTGTATCTAGAGGTCATGCTATACAGTGATCCCTCGCCACTTCGCGGTTCACTTATCGCGGACTCGCTATTTCGCGGATTTTCATAATGCATTTTTTTTTTTTTTTTGGTGCATTGTGCTCTGCATTCTGATTCGCTAAAAACTCACTCCCGCTTCTTGTATCAAAACATGCTACGAATTGTGCTATCATTTTGTCGTCTCGTGCAGTTATGTGTACGTACATAAAACAGCTTGGCAAATTTACATTAAGTTGGCCAAATTATCTTGTAATTTCGAACATCTCCTAAACCCATATGAGCCGTTCATGATGAGCCGTTCATTACAGTTCTCCAACGTAATCGATGGTGGCATGTCGGTGTACAAGGATCTTTTTGCAAAGAAGAAAAAAGAGCGACAACAGCTGCCTATCACTATGTTCTTCTCCCGAACAAACACACCTGCACCGCGGGCTTCAGAAGAAGAGAACACTGCAGAGCGCAGTGAGGATGCAGCGGCCCAGTCTGAAGAGCAGTGAAACGGCCTACACGTGAGTCACTGTATTTGTATACATGTAATAGTTGCTAATTGTAAAAAAAAAAAAAGTTTTCTATTTCGCGGATTTCACTTATTGCGGGTCATTTTCGGAACGTAACCCCCGCGATAAACGAGGGATTACTGTATATAGTGTATCTAGTAACCATGCTATATATAGTGTATCTAGTAGTCATGCTATATATAGTGTATCTAGTATCCATGCTATAAATAGTGTATCTAGTAGTCATGCTATATATAGTGTATCTAGTAGCCATGCTATATATAGTGTATCTAGTAACCATGCTATATATAATGTATCTAGAGGTCATGCTATATATAGTGTATTTAATAGCCATGCTATATATAGTGTATCTAGAGGTCATGCTATATATAGTGTATCTAGAGGTCATGCTATATATAGTGTATCTAGAGGTCATGCTATATATAGTGTATCTAGAGGTCATGCTATATATAGTGTATCTAGTAGCCATGCTATATATAGTGTATCTAGAGGTCATGCTATATATAGTGTATCTAGTAGTCATGCTATATATAATGTATCTAGAGGTCATGCTATATATAGTGTATCTAGTAGCCATGCTATATATAGTGTATCTAGAGGTCATGCTATATATAGTGTATCTAGAGGTCATGCTATATATAGTGTATCTAGAGGTCATGCTATATATAGTGTATCTAGTAGTCATGCTTTATATAATGTATCTAGAGGTCATGCTATATATAGTGTATCTAGTAGCCATGCTATATATAGTGTATCTAGAGGTCATGCTATATATAGTGTATCTAGTAGCCATGCTATATATAGTGTATCTAGAGGTCATGTTATATATAGTGTATCTAGAGGTCATGCTATATATAGTGTATCTAGTAGCCATGCTATATATAGTGTATCTAGAGGTCATGCTATATATAGTGTATCTAGTAGCCATGCTATATATAGTGTGTCTAGAGGTCATGCTATATATAGTGTATCTAGTAGCCATGCTATATATAGTGTATCTAGAGGCCATTCTATATATAGTGTATCTAGTAGTCATGCTATATATAGTGTATCTAGTAGCCATGATAAATATAGTGTATCTAGTAGTCATGCTATATATAGTGTATCTAGTAGCCATGCTATATATAGTGTATCTAGAGGTCATGCTATATATAGTGTATCTAGTAGCCATGCTATATATAGTGTATCTAGTAGCTTGCTATATATAGTGTATCTAGTAGCCATGCTATATATAGTGTATCTAGTAACCATGCTATATATAGTGTATCTAGTAGCCATGCTATATATAGTGTATCTAGAGGTCATGCTATATATAGTGTATCTAGAGGTCATGCTATATATAGTGTATCTAGTAGCCATGCTATATATAGTGTATCTAGTAGCCATGCTATATATAGTGTATCTAGTAGCCATGCTATATATAGTGTATCTAGTAGCCATGCTATATATAGTGTATCTAGTAGTCATGCTATATATAGTGTATCTAGTAGCCATGCTATATATAGTGTATCTACAGGTCATGCTATATATAGTGTATCTAGTAGCCATGCTATATATAGTGTATCTAGTAGCCATGCTATATATAGTGTATCTAGTAGCCATACTATATATAGTGTATCTAGTTGTCGTGCTATATATAGTGTATCTAGTAGCCATGCTATATATAGTGTATCTACAGGTCATGCTATATAGAGTGTATCTAGTAGCCATGCTATATATAGTGTATCTAGTAGCCATGCTATATATAGTTTATCTAGAGGTCATGCTATATATAGTGTATCTAGAGGCCATGCTATATATAGTGTATCTAGAAGCCATGCTATATATAGTTTATCTAGAGGCCATGCTATATATAGTGTATCTAGTAGCCATGCTATATATAGTGTATCTAGTAGTCATGCTATATATAGTGTATCTAGTAGCCATGCTATATATAGTGTATCTAGTAGCCATACTATATATAGTGTATCTAGTAACCATGCTATATATAGTGTATCTAGAGGCCATGCTATATATAGTGTATTTAGAGGTCATGCTATATATGGTGTATCTAGAGGTTATGCTATATATAGTGCATCTAGTAGCCATGCTATATATAGTGTATCTAGAGGTCATGCTATATATAGTGTATCTAGTTGTCATGCTATATATAGTGTATCTAGTAGCCATGCTATATATAGTGTATCTAGAGGTGATGCTATATATAGTGTATCTAGAGGTCATGCTATATATAGTGTGTCTAGTAGTCCTGCTATATATAGTGCATCTAGTAGCCATGCTATATATAGTGTATCTAGAGGTGATGCTATATATAGTGTATCTAGAGGTCATGCTATATATAGTGTGTCTAGTAGTCCTGCTATATATAGTGCATCTAGTAGTCATGCTATATATAGTGTATCTAGTAGCCATGCTATATATAGTGTATCTAGTAGCCATGCTATATATAGTGTATCTAGAGGTCATGCTATATGTAGTGTATCTAGAGGTCATACTATATAGAGTGTTTCTAGTAGTCATACTATATATAGTGTATCTAGTAGTCATGCTATATATAGTGTATCTAGTAGCCATGCTATATATAGTGTATCTAGTAGCCATGTTATATATAGTGTGTCTAGTAGTCATGCTATAAATAGTGTATCTAGTAACCATGCTATATATAGTGTATCTAGTAGCCATGCTATATATAGTGTATCTAGTAGCCATGCTATATATAGTGTATCTAGTAGCCATGCTATATATAGTGTATCTAGAGGTCATGCTATATATAGTGTATCTAGTAGCCATGCTATATATAGTGTATCTAGTAACCATGCTATATATAGTGTATCTAGTAGCCATACTATATATAGTGTATCTAGTAGTCATGCTATATATAGTGTATCTAGTAGCCATGCTATATATAGTGTATCTAGAGGTCATGCTATATATAGTGTATCTAGTAGCATGCTATATATAGTGTATCTACAGGTCATGCTATATATAGTATATCTAATAACCATGCTATTTATAGTGTATCTACAGGTCATGCTATATATAGTGTATCTAGTAGCCATGCTATATATAGTGTATCTAGTAGCCGTGCTATATATAGTGTATCTAGAGGTCATGCTATATATAGTGTATCTGGTAGCCATGCTATATATAGTGTATCTAGTAGCCATGCTAGATATAGTGTATCTAGTAGTCATGCTATATATAGTGTATCTAGTAGCCATGCTATATATAGTGTATCTAGTATCCATGCTATATATAGTGTATCTAGTAGCCATGCTATATATAGTGTATCTAGTAGCCATGCTATATATAGTGTATCTAGTAGCCATGCTATATATAGTGTATCTAGTAGCCATACTACATATAGTGTATCTAGTAGCCACGCTATTAAGAGTGTATCTAGAGGTCATGTTATATATAGTGTATCTAGTAGCCATGCTATATATAGTGTATCTAGTAGCCATGCTATATATAGTGTATCTAGTAGCCATGCTATATATAGTGTATCTAGTAGCCATGCTATATATAGTGTGTCTAGAGGTCATGCTATATATAGTGTATCTAGTAGCCATGCTATATATAGTGTATCTAGTAGCAATGCTATATATAGTGTATCTAGTAGCCATGCTATATATAGTGTATCTAGTAGCCATGCTATATATAGTGTATCTAGAGGTCATGCTATATATAGTGTATCTAGTAGCCATGCTATATATAGTGTATTTAGTAGCCAGGCTATATATAGTGTATCTAGTAGCCATGCTATATATAGTGTATCTAGTAGCCATGCTATATATAGTGTATCTAGTAGCCATGCTATATATAGTGTATCTAGTAGCCATGCTATATATAGTGTATCTAGTATCCATGCTATATATAGTGTATCTAGTAGTCATGCTATATATAGTGTATCTAGTAGTCATGCTATAAATAGTGTATCTAGTAACCATGCTATATATAGTGTATCTAGTAGCCATGCTATATATAGTGTATCTAGTAGCCATGCTATATATAGTGTATCTAGTAGCCATGCTATATATAGTGTATCTAGAGGTCATGCTATATATAGTGTATCTAGTAGCCATGCTATATATAGTGTATCTAGTAACCATGCTATATATAGTGTATCTAGTAGCCATGCTATATATAGTGTATCTAGTAGTCATGCTATATATAGTGTATCTAGTAGCCATGCTATATATAGTGTATCTAGAGGTCATGCTATATATAGTGTATCTAGTAGCATGCTATATATAGTGTATCTACAGGTCATGCTATATATAGTATATCTAATAGCCATGCTATATATAGTGTATCTACAGGACATGCTATATATAGTGTATCTAGTAGCCATGCTATATATAGTGTATCTAGTAGCCATGCTATATATAGTGTATCTAGAGGTCATGCTATATATAGTGTATCTAGTAGCAATGCTATATATAGTGTATCTAGAGGTCATGCTATATATAGTGTATCTAGTAGACATGCTATATATAGTGTATCTAGTAGTCATGCTATATATAGTGTATCTAGTAGTCATGCTATATATAGTGTATCTAGTAGCCATGCTATATATAGTGTATCTAGAGGTCATGCTATATATAGTGTATCTAGTAGCCATGCTATATATAGTGTATCTAGTAACCATGCTATATATAGTGTATCTAGTAGCCATGCTATATATAGTGTATCTAGTAGTCATGCTATATATAGTGTATCTAGTAGCCATGCTATATATAGTGTATCTAGTAGCCATGCTATATATAGTGTATCTAGAGGTCATGCTATATATAGTGTATCTAGTAGCATGCTATATATAGTGTATCTACAGGTCATGCTATATATAGTATATCTAATAGCCATGCTATATATAGTGTATCTAGAGGTCATGCTATATATAGTGTATCTAGTTGTCATGCTATATATAGTGTATCTAGTAGCCGTGCTATATATAGTGTATCTAGAGGTCATGCTATATATAGTGTATCTAGTAGCCATGCTATATATAGTGTATCTAGTAGCCATGCTAGATACAGTGTATCTAGTAGCCATGCTATATATAGTGTATCTAGTATCCATGCTATATATAGTGTATCTAGTAGCCATGCTATATATAGTGTATCTAGTAGCCATGCTACATATAGTGTATCTAGTAGCCATGCTATATATAGTGTATCTAGTAGCCATGCTATATATAGTGTATCTAGTAGCCATGCTATATATAGTGTATCTAGAGGTCATGTTATATATAGTGTATCTAGTAGTCATGCTATATATAGTGTATCTAGTAGTCATGCTATAAATAGTGTATCTAGTAACCATGCTATATATAGTGTATCTAGTAGCCATGCTATATATAGTGTATCTAGTAGCCATGCTATATATAGTGTATCTAGTAGCCATGCTATATATAGTGTATCTAGAGGTCATGCTATATATAGTGTATCTAGTAGCCATGCTATATATAGTGTATCTAGTAACCATGCTATATATAGTGTATCTAGTAGCCATGCTATATATAGTGTATCTAGAGGCCATGCTATATATAGTGTATCTAGAGGTCATGCTATATATAGTGTATCTAGAGGTCATGCTATATATAGTGTATCTAGTAGCCATGATATATATAGTGTATCTAGTAGCCATGCTATATATAGTGTATCTAGTAGCCATGCTATATATAGTGTATCTAGTAGCCATGCTATATATAGTGTATCTAGAGGCCATGCTATATATAGTGTATCTAGAGGTCATGCTATATATAGTGTATCTAGTAGCAATGCTATATATAGTGTATCTAGAGGTCATGCTATATATAGTGTATCTAGTAGCCATGCTATATATAGTGTATCTAGAGGTCATGCTATATATAGTGTATCTAGTATCCATGCTATATATAGTGTATCTAGTAACCATGCTATATATAGTGTATCTAGTAGCCATGCTATATATAGTGTATCTACAGGTCATGCTATATATAGTATATCTAGAGGTGAGTCAGAGCAGGATCTCCTAGTCTTCCTGGAGGGTTATAGTGGAGGAGAGCAGGATCTCCTAGTCTTCCTGGAGGGTTATAGTGGAGCAGAGCAGGATCTCCTAGTCTTCCTGGAGGGTTATAGTGGAGCAGAGCAGGATCTCCTAGTGTTCCTGGAGGGTTATAGTGGAGCAGAGCAGGATCTCCTAGTCTTCCTGGAGGGTTATAGTGGAGCAGAGCAGGATCTCCTAGTCTTCCTGGAGGGTTATAGTGGAGCAGAGCAGGATCTCCTAGTCTTCCTGGCGGGTTATAGTGGAGCAGAGCAGGATCTCCTAGTCTTCCTGGAGGGTTATAGTGGAGCAGAGCAGGATCTCCTAGTCTTCCTGGAGGGTTATAGTGGAGCAGAGCAGGATCTCCTAGTCTTCCTGGAGGGTTATAGTGGAGCAGAGCAGGATCTCCTAGTCTTCCTGGAGGGTTATAGTGGAGCAGAGCAGGATCTCCTAGTATTCCTGGAGGGTTATAGTGGAGCAGAGCAGGATCTCCTAGTCTTCCTGGAGGGTTATAGTGGAGCAGAGCAGGATCTCCTAGTCTTCCTGGAGGGTTATAGTGGAGCAGAGCAGGATCTCCTATTCTTCCTGGAGGGTTATAGTGGAGCAGAGCAGGATCTCCTAGTCTTCCTGGAGGGTTATAGTGGGTCAGAGCAGGATCTCCTAGTCTTCCTGGAGGGTTATAGTGGAGCAGAGCAGGATCTCCTAGTCTTCCTGGATGGTTATAGTGGAGCAGAGCAGGATCTCCTAGTCTTCCTGGAGGGTTATAGTGGAGCAGAGCAGGATCTCCTAGTCTTCCTGGAGGGTTATAGTGGAGCAGAGCAGGATCTCCTAGTCTTCCTGGAGGGTTATAGTGGAGCAGAGCAGGATCTCCTAGTCTTCCTGGAGGGTTATAGTGGAGCAGAGCAGGATCTCCTAGTCTTCCTGGAGGGTTATAGTGGAGCAGAGCAGGATCTCTTAGTCTTCCTGGAGGGTTATAGTGGAGCAGAGCAGGATCTCCTAGTCTTCCTGGAGGGTTATAGTGGTGCAGAGCAGGATCTCCTAGTCTTCCTGGAGGGTTATAGTGGAGCAGAGCAGGATCTTCTAGTCTTCCTGGAGGGTTATAGTGGAGCAGAGCAGGATATCCTAGTCTTCCTGGAGGGTTATAGTGGAGCAGAGCAGGATCTCCTAGTCTTCCTGGAGGGTTATAGTGGAGCAGAGCAGGATCTCCTAGTCTTCCTGGAGGGTTATAGTGGGTCAGAGCAGGATCTCCTAGTCTTCCTGGAGGGTTATAGTGGAGCAGAGCAGGATCTCCTAGTCTTCCTGGAGGGTTGTAGTGGAGCAGAGCAGGATCTCCTAGTCTTCCTGGAGGGTTACTGTGGAGCAGAGCAGGATCTCCTAGTCTTCCTGGAGGGTTATAGTGGAGCAGAGCAGGATCTCCTAGTCTTCCTGGAGGGTTATAGTGGAGCAGAGCAGGATCTCCTAGTCTTCCTGGAGGGTTATAGTGGAGCAGAGCAGGATCTCCTAGTCTTCCTTGTGGGTCAGAGCAGGATCTCCTAGTCTTCCTGGAGGGTTATAGTGGAGCAGAGCAGGATCTCCTAGTCTTCCTGGAGGGTTATAGTGGAGCAGAGCAGGATCTCCTAGTCTTCCTGGAGGGTTATAGTGGAGCAGAGCAGGATCTCCTAGTCTTCCTGGAGGGTTATAGTGGAGCAGAGCAGGATCTCGTAGTCTTCCTGGAGGGTTATAGTGGAGCAGAGCAGGATCTCCTAGTCTTCCTGGAGGGTTATAGTGGAGCAGAGCAGGATCTCCTAGTCTTCCTGGAGGGTTATAGTGGAGCAGAGCAGGATCTCCTAGTCTTCCTTGTGGGTCAGAGCAGGATCTCCTAGTCTTCCTGGAGGGTTATAGTGGAGCAGAGCAGGATCTCCTAGTCTTCCTGGAGGGTTATAGTGGAGCAGAGCAGGATCTCCTAGTCTTCCTGGAGGGTTATAGTGGAGCAGAGCAGGATCTCCTAGTCTTCCTGGAGGGTTATAGTGGAGCAGAGCAGGATCTCGTAGTCTTCCTGGAGGGTTATAGTGGAGCAGAGCAGGATCTCCTAGTCTTCCTGGAGGGTTATAGTGGAGCAGAGCAGGATCTCCTAGTCTTCCTGGAGGGTTATAGTGGAGCAGAGCAGGATCTCCTAGTCTTCCTGGAGGGTTATAGTGGAGCAGAGCAGGATCTCCTAGTCTTCCTGGAGGGTTATAGTGGAGCAGAGCAGGATCTCCTAGTGTTCCTGGAGGGTTATAGTTGAGCAGAGCAGGATCTCCTAGTCTTCCTGGAGGGTTATAGTGGAGCAGAGCAGGATCTCCTAGTCTTCCTGGAGGGTTATAGTGGAGCAGAGCAGGATCTCCTAGTGTTCCTGGAGGGTTATAGTGGAGCAGAGCAGGATCTCCTAGTCTTCCTGGAGGGTTATAGTGGAGCAGAGCAGGATCTCCTAGTATTCCTGGAGGGTTATAGTGGAGCAGAGCAGGATCTCCTAGTCTTCCTGGAGGGTTATAGTGGAGCAGAGCAGGATCTCCTAGTCTTCCTGGAGGGTTATATTTGAGCAGAGCAGGATCTCCTATTCTTCCTGGAGGGTTATAGTGGAGCAGAGCAGGATCTCCTAGTCTTCCTGGAGGGTTATAGTGGGTCAGAGCAGGATCTCCTAGTCTTCCTGGAGGGTTATAGTGGAGCAGAGCAGGATCTCCTAGTCTTCCTGGAGGGTTATAGTGGAGCAGAGCAGGATCTCCTAGTCTTCCTGGAGGGTTATAGTGGAGCAGAGCAGGATCTCCTAGTCTTCCTGGAGGGTTATAGTGGAGCAGAGCAGGATCTCCTAGTCTTCCTGGAGGGTTATAGTGGAGCAGAGCAGGATCTCCTAGTCTTCCTGGAGGGTTATAGTGGAGCAGAGCAGGATCTCCTAGTCTTCCTGGAGGGTTATAGTGGAGCAGAGCAGGATCTCTTAGTCTTCCTGGAGGGTTATAGTGGAGCAGAGCAGGATCTCCTAGTCTTCCTGGAGGGTTATAGTGGTGCAGAGCAGGATCTCCTAGTCTTCCTGGAGGGTTATAGTGGAGCAGAGCAGGATCTCCTAGTCTTCCTGGAGGGTTATAGTGGAGCAGAGCAGGATCTCCTAGTCTTCCTGGAGGGTTATAGTGGAGCAGAGCAGGATCTCCTAGTCTTCCTGGAGGGTTATAGTGGAGCAGAGCAGGATCTCCTAGTCTTCCTGGAGGGTTATAGTGGGTCAGAGCAGGATCTCCTAGTCTTCCTGGGGGGTTATAGTGGAGCAGAGCAGGATCTCCTAGTCTTCCTGGAGGGTTGTAGTGGAGCAGAGCAGGATCTCCTAGTCTTCCTGGAGGGTTACTGTGGAGCAGAGCAGGATCTCCTAGTCTTCCTGGAGGGTTATAGTGGAGCAGAGCAGGATCTCCTAGTCTTCCTGGAGGGTTATAGTGGAGCAGAGCAGGATCTCCTAGTCTTCCTGGAGGGTTATAGTGGAGCAGAGCAGGATCTCCTAGTCTTCCTTGTGGGTCAGAGCAGGATCTCCTAGTCTTCCTGGAGGGTTATAGTGGAGCAGAGCAGGATCTCCTAGTCTTCCTGGAGGGTTATAGTGGAGCAGAGCAGGATCTCCTAGTCTTCCTGGAGGGTTATAGTGGAGCAGAGCAGGATCTCCTAGTCTTCCTGGAGGGTTATAGTGGAGCAGAGCAGGATCTCCTAGTCTTCCTGGAGGGTTATAGTGGAGCAGAGCAGGATCTCCTAGTCTTCCTGGAGGGTTATAGTGGAGCAGAGCAGGATCTCCTAGTCTTCCTGGAGGGTTATAGTGGAGCAGAGCAGGATCTCCTAGTCTTCCTGGAGGGTTATAGTGGAGCAGAGCAGGATCTCCTAGTCTTCCTGGAGGGTTACAGTGGGTCAGAGCAGGATCTCCTAGTCTTCCTGGAGGGTTATAGTGGAGCAGAGCAGGATCTCCTAGTCTTCCTGGAGGGTTATAGTGGAGCAGAGCAGGATCTCCTAGTATTCCTGGAGGGTTATAGTGGAGCAGAGCAGGATCTCCTAGTCTTCCTGGAGGGTTATAGTGGAGCAGAGCAGGATCTCCTAGTCTTCCTGGAGGGTTATAGTGGAGCAGAGCAGGATCTCCTAGTGTTCCTGGAGGGTTATAGTGGAGCAGAGCAGGATCTCCTAGTATTCCTGGAGGGTTATAGTGGAGCAGAGCAGGATCTCCTAGTCTTCCTGGAGGGTTATAGTGGAGCAGAGCAGGATCTCCTAGTCTTCCTGGAGGGTTATAGTGGGTCAGAGCAGGATCTCCTAGTCTTCCTGGAGGGTTATAGTGGAGCAGAGCAGGATCTCCTAGTCTTCCTGGAGGGTTATAGTGGAGCAGAGCAGGATCTCCTAGTCTTCCTGGAGGGTTATAGTGGAGCAGAGCAGGATCTCCTAGTCTTCCTGGAGGGTTATAGTGGAGCAGAGCAGGATCTCCTAGTCTTCCTGGAGGGTTATAGTGGAGCAGAGCAGGATCTCCTAGTCTTCCTGGAGGGTTATAGTGGAGCAGAGCAGGATCTCCTAGTCTTCCTGGAGGGTTATAGTGGAGCAGAGCAGGATCTCCTAGTCTTCCTGGAGGGTTATAGTGGAGCAGAGCAGGATCTCCTAGTCTTCCTGGAGGGTTATAGTGGAGCAGAGCAGGATCTCCTAGTCTTCCTGGAGGGTTATAGTGGAGCAGAGCAGCATCTCCTAGTCTTCCTGGAGGGTTACAGTGGGTCAGAGCAGGATCTCCTAGTCTTCCTGGAGGGTTATAGTGGAGCAGAGCAGGATCTCCTAGTCTTCCTGGAGGGTTATAGTGGAGCAGAGCAGGATCTCCTAGTCTTCCTGGAGGGTTATAGTGGGTCAGAGCAGGATCTCCTAGTCTTCCTGGAGGGTTATAGTGGAGCAGAGCAGGATCTCCTAGTCTTCCTGGAGGGTTATAGTGGAGCAGCGCAGGAATTAATTTCTTAGGGGTGTTCTTGGGGAGCTAAGAGTTTCAGGAGAGATACTGGGAGGGGCTGGTGGACAAGGTTGAGACTAAGTTGTCTAAATGGCGGTGGTTGTTGACACTGATGTCTTTCAGGGGAAGGCTCCTGGTCACTCACAACTTGACCACTTCAATGCTCTGGGACAGATGGATCCCCAACAGATCTCTTCAAGTCTCAGCAATAACAACTACAGAGATTACTGATGGATCCTCCACAGAGTCTCATCAATAACAACTACAGAGATTACTAGTGGATTTAATTTGGCCTGGTCAACACTGGACATGCCCATCATTGTTACACCTCCCTTTGCATGGCGGGGGGGGCCAACGGCTGCTGTCTACAAACTGCACAGAGACTTCTGTACCAGGGTTGTGCTCGAGAGACACTGCATGGTCTGTTCTGATGGACTTTTAGGTGGAAGACTGGCACTTTGTTCCTGTTGGATTTAGGAGCAGGTCGACCTGTCAGCCATTACTCCGTTCTACAACACTGTGTCTTTGGGCTTTGGGGAAAAGACTGTCTGTCACAGAGACCTTTCACGGACAGAAGTGTGGATGATGGAAGAACCGCTGTTTTCACAAGCCACTCATCCCAGACCAGCGTGCTGATCTCTGCCAGATTGCGGGCCAGAGTGCTGATCTCTGCCAGATTGCGGGCCAGAATGCTGATCTCTGCCAGATTGTGGGCCAGAGTGCTGATCTCTGCCAGATTGTGGGCCAGAGTGCTGATCTCTGCCAGATTGCGGGCCAGAGTGCTGATCTCTGCCAGATTGTGGCCAGAGTGCTGATCTCTGCCAGATTGTGGGCCAGAGTGCTGATCTCTGCCAGATTGTGGGCCAGAGTGCTGATCTCTGCCAGATTGTGGGCCAGAGTGCTGATCTCTGCCAGATTGTGGGCCAGAGTGCTGATCTCTGCCAGATTGTGGGCCAGAGTGCTGATCTCTGCCAGATTGTGGGCCAGAGTACTGATCTCTGCCAGATTGTGGGCCAGAGTGCTGATCTCTGCCAGATTGTGGGCCAGAGTGCTGATCTCTGCCAGATTGTGGGCCAGAGTGCTGATCTCTGCCAGATTGCGGGTCAGAGTGCTGATCTCTGCCAGATTGTGGGCCAGAGTGCTGATCTCTGCCAGATTGTGGGCCAGAGTGCTGATCTCTGCCAGATTGCGGGTCAGAGTGCTGATCTCTGCCAGATTGTGGGCCAGAATGCTGATCTCTGCCAGATTGTGGGCCAGAGTGCTGATCTCTGCCAGATTGTGGGCCAGAGTGCTGATCTCTGCCAGATTGTGGGCCAGAGTGCTGATCTCTGCCAGATTGTGGCCAGAGTGCTGATCTCTGCCAGATTATGGGCCAGAGTGCTGATCTCTACCAGATTGCGGGCCAGAGTGCTGATGTCTGCCAGATTGCGGGCCAGAGTGCTGATGTCTGCCAGATTGCGGGCCAGAGTGCTGATCTCTGCCAGATTGTGGGTCAGAGTGCTGATGTCTGCCAGATTGTGGGCCAGAGTGCTGATGTCTGCCAGATTGCGGGCCAGAGTGCTGATCTCTGCCAGATTGCGGGCCAGAGTGCTGATCTCTGCCAGATTGTGGGCCAGAGTGCTGATGTCTGCCAGATTGCGGGCCAGAGTGCTGATGTCTGCCAGATTGTGGGCCAGAGCGCTGATCTCTGCCAGATTGTGGGCCAGAGTTCTGATCTCTGCCAGATTGTGAGCCAGAGTGTTGATCTCTGCCAGATTGTGGGCCAGGCTTGCAAAAAAGAGTCGGGGGTGGAAATCTGGCAGTGACATGTCAGAGGCTTCCTCCATCCAGGCTGCTGCAGCAGGTGGTGGAGGGAGTCCAAGCTGCACTACCTGGTTCATTCAGAGAGCTGGTGGCAGAGTCTTCCTCCATCCAGGCTGCTGCAGCAGGTGGTGGAGGGAGTCCAAGCTGCACTACCTGGTTCATTCAGAGAGCTGGTGGCAGAGTCTTCCTCCATCCAGGCTGCTGCAGCAGGTGGTGGAGGGAGTCCAAGCTGCACTACCTGGTTCATTCAGAGAGCTGGTGGCAGAGTCTTCCTCCATCCAGGCTGCTGCAGCAGGTGGTGGAGGGAGTCCAAGCTGCACTACCTGGTTCATTCAGAGAGCTGGTGGCAGAGTCTTCCTCCATCCAGGCTGCTGCAGCAGGTGGTGGAGGGAGTCCAAGCTGCACTACCTGGTTCATTCAGAGAGCTGGTGGCAGAGTCTTCCTCCATCCAGGCTGCTGCAGCAGGTGGTGGAGGGAGTCCAAGCTGCACTACCTGGTTCATTCAGAGAGCTGGTGGCAGAGTCTTCCTCCATCCAGGCTGCTGCAGCAGGTGGTGGAGGGAGTCCAAGCTGCACTACCTGGTTCATTCAGAGAGCTGGTGGCAGAGTCTTCCTCCATCCAGGCTGCTGCAGCAGGTGGTGGAGGGAGTCCAAGCTGCACTACCTGGTTCATTCAGAGAGCTGGTGGCAGAGTCTTCCTCCATCCAGGCTGCTGCAGCAGGTGGTGGAGGGAGTCCAAGCTGCACTACCGGGTTCATTCAGAGAGCTGGTGGCAGAGTCTTCCTCCATCCAGGCTGCTGCAGCAGGTGGTGGAGGGAGTCCAAGCTGCACTACCGGGTTCATTCAGAGAGCTGGTGGCAGAGTCTTCCTCCATCCAGGCTGCTGCAGCAGGTGGTGGTGGGTGTCCAAGCTGCACTACCGGGTTCATTCAGAGAGCTGGTGGCAGAGTCTTCCTCCATCCAGGCTGCTGCAGCAGGTGGTGGAGGGAGTCCAAGCTGCACTACCTGGTTCATTCAGAGAGCTGGTGGCAGAGTCTTCCTCGATCCAGGCTGCTGCAGCAGGTGGTGGAGGGAGTCCAAGCTGCACTACCTGGTTCATTCAGAGAGCTGGTGGCAGAGTCTTCCTCCATCCAGGCTGCTGCAGCAGGTGGTGGAGGGAGTCCAAGCTGCACTACCTGGTTCATTCAGAGAGCTGGTAGCAGAGTCTTCCTCCATCCAGGCTGCTGCAGCAGGTGGTGGAGGGAGTCCAAGCTGCACTACCTGGTTCATTCAGAGAGCTGGTGGCAGCATCATGATGTGGGGATGTTTTTCAGCGGCAGGGACTGGGAGACTAGTCAGGATCGAGGGAAAGATGAACGGAGCAAAGTACAGAGAGAACCTTGATGAAAACCTGCTCTAGAGTGCTCGGGACCTCAGACTGGGGCGAAGGTTCACCTTCCAACAGGATAATAACCCTAAGCACACAGCCAAGACAACGCAGGAGTGGCTTTGGGATAAGTCTCTGAATGTTCTTGAGTGGCCCAGCCAGAGCGCGGACATGAACCCGATCGAACATCTCTGGAGAGACCTGAAAATAGCTGTGCAGCGACGCTCCCCATCCAACCTGACAGAGCTTGAGAGGATCTGCAGAGAAGAATGGTAGAAACTCCCCAAATACAGGTGTGCCAAGCTTGTAGCGTCATACCCAAGAAGACTCGAGGCTGTAATCACTGCGAAAGGTGCCTCAACAAAGTACTGAGTAAAGGGTCTGAATATTTACAGTACCAGTCACAAGTTTTAGAACGCCTTCTCATTCAAGGGTTTTTATTTATTTTTACTATTTTCTACTTTGTAGAATAATAGTGAAGACATCAAAACTATGAAATAACACATATGGAATCATGTAGTAACCAAAAAAGTATTAAACATATCAAAATGTATTTCATATTTTAGATTCTTCAAAGTAGCCACCCTTTGCCTTGATGACAGCTTTGTACACTCTTGGCATTCTCTCAACCAGCTTCATGAGGTAGTCACCTGGAATGCATTTCAAATAACAGGTGCATCTTGTTAAAAGTTAATTTGTGGAATTTCTTTCCTTCTTCGTGCGTTTCAGCCAATCAGTTGTGTTGTGACAAGGTATACAGAAGATAGCCCTATTTGGTAAAAGACCTTGTCCATATTATGGCAAGAACAGCTCAAATAAGCATTCTTCTTCTCTCTCTACCCCCCTTCTATCACCACACGGTCTTTCACATCTCCCAGCCCTTCTCAGCAGAGAGGAAGTGTGCATGTGTGGAGACTAGAGGCTGGGCAGACAGGCTATAAGTCATTAAAGAGTTTAGAGAGGAAGTGTGCATGTATGGAGAGAAGAGGCTGGGTAGACAGGATATAAGTCATTAAAGAGTTTAGAGAGAGGAAGTGACAGAATACATTGAGATGGAACACACCTGTCTTCTACTCTGTGAGTACCTATATAGTTTAATATCTATATAGTTTAATATATACATAGTTTAATATCTATATGGTTTAATATATACATCGTTTAATATCTATATAGTTTAATATCTATATAGTTTAATATCTATATAGTTTAATATCTGTATGGTTTAATATCTATATAGTTTAATATCTATATGGTTTAATATCTATATAGTTTAATATCTATATAGTTTAATATATACATCGTTTAATATCTGTATAGTTTAATATCTATATAGTTTAATATCTATATAGTTTAATATCTGTATGGTTTAATATCTATATAGTTTAATATCTATGTGGTTTAATATCTATATAGTTTAATATCTATATAGTTTAATATATACATCGTTTAATATCTGTATAGTTTAATATCTGTATAGTTTAATATCTATATAGTTTAATATCTATATAGTTTAATATCTATATGGTTTAATATCTATATAGTTTAATATCTGTATAGTTTAATATCTGTATGGTTTAATATCTGTGTAGTTTAATATCTATATAGTTTAATATCTATATAGTTTAATATCTATATAGTTTAATATCTGTATAGTTTAATATCTGTATAGTTTAATATCTGTGTAGTTTAATATCTATATAGTTTCATATCTATATAGTTTAATATCTGTATGGTTTAATATCTATATAGTTTAATATCTATATAGTTTAATATCTATATAGTTTAATATCTGTATAGTTTAATATCTATATAGTTTAATATCTGTGTAGTTTAATATCTGTATGGTTTAATATCTATATAGTTTAATATCTATATAGTTTAATATCTATATGGTTTAATATCTATATAGTTTAATATCTGTATAGTTTAATATCTATATAGTTTAATATCTATATAGTTTAATATCTGTATGGTTTAATATCTATATAGTTTAATATCTATATAGTTTAATATCTATATAGTTTAATATCTATATAGTTTAATATCTGTATGGTTTAATATCTATATAGTTTAATATCTGTATGGTTTAATATCTATATAGTTTAATATCTATATAGTTTAATATCTATATAGTTTCATATCTATATAGTTTAATATCTGTATAGTTTAATATCTGTATAGTTTAATATCTATATAGTTTAATATCTATATAGTTTAATATCTATATAGTTTAATATCTATATAGTTTAATATCTATATGGTTTAATATCTATATAGTTTAATATCTGTATAGTTTAATATCTATATAGTTTAATATCTGTGTAGTTTAATATCTGTGGAACAGCTCAGTGTTTACATCATGTACCATAGTGATAGTTCTCTCTGTGTGTTTCAGTGCTGTTCAGTACACTGGTATACTCCGGCCTCGGTCATGATGGAGGTACATTTATATTAATTCATCACCTGCTCTATTTTCCTCCTCTTCTTCTTCTCCTCTTCTCTCTCTCTGTTTACTCCTGCTACTCCTCTCATATCAAGTCTCTCCCTCCTCTTCTCTCTCTCTGTTTACTCCTGCTACTCCTCTCATATCAAGTCTCTCCCTCCTCTTCTCCTCTTCTCTCTCTCTGTTTACTCCTGCTACTCCTCTCATATCAAGTCTCTCCCTCCTATTCTCTCTCTCTGTTTACTCCTGCTACTCCTCTCATATCAAGTCTCTCCCTCCTCTTCTCTCTCTCTGTTTACTCCTGCTACTCCTCTCATATCAAGTCTCTCCCTCCTCTTCTCTCTCTCTGTTTACTCCTGCTACTCCTCTCATATCAAGTCTCTCCCTCCTCTTCTCTCTCTCTGTTTACTCCTGCTACTCCTCTCATATCAAGTCTCTCCCTCCTCTTCTCTCTCTCTCTGTTTACTCCTGCTACTCCTCTCATATCAAGTCTCTCCCTCCTCTTCTCCTCTTCTCTCTCTCTCTCTGTTTACTCCTGCTACTCCTCTCATATCAAGTCTCTCCCTCCTCTTCTCTCTCTCTCTCTCTCTGTTTAC
Organism: Salvelinus fontinalis; assembly: GCF_029448725.1. Classification (NCBI taxonomy): domain Eukaryota; kingdom Metazoa; phylum Chordata; class Actinopteri; order Salmoniformes; family Salmonidae; genus Salvelinus; species Salvelinus fontinalis. Next base: position 21,844 of record NW_026600444.1, on the reverse strand, counting down.
TCCTGCTACTCCTCTCATATCAAGTCTCTCCCTCCTCTTCTCTCTCTCTCTCTGTTTACTCCTGCTACTCCTCTCATATCAAGTCTCTCCCTCCTCTTCTCTCTCTCTGTTTACTCCTGCTACTCCTCTCATATCAAGTCTCTCCCTCCTCTTCTCTCTCTCTGTTTACTCCTGCTACTCCTCTCATATCAAGTCTCTCCCTCCTCTTCTCTCTCTCTCTCTGTTTACTCCTGCTACTCCTCTCATATCAAGTCTCTCCCTCCTCTTCTCTCTCTCTGTTTACTCCTGCTACTCCTCTCATATCAAGTCTCTCCCTCCTCTTCTCTCTCTCTCTCTCTGTTTACTCCTGCTACTCCTCTCATATCAAGTCTCTCCCTCCTCTTCTCTCTCTCTCTCTGTTTACTCCTGCTACTCCTCTCATATCAAGTCTCTCCCTCTTCTCTCTCTCTCTCTCTCTGTTTACTCCTGCTACTCCTCTCATATCAAGTCTCTCCCTCCTCTTCTCTCTCTCTCTCTGTTTACTCCTGCTACTCCTCTCATATCAAGTCTCTCCCTCCTCTTCTCTCTCTCTCTCTGTTTACTCCTGCTACTCCTCTCATATCAAGTCTCTCCCTCCTCTCCTCTCTCTCTCTCTCTGTTTACTCCTGCTACTCCTCTCATATCAAGTCTCTCCCTCCTCTTCTCTCTCTCTGTTTACTCCTGCTACTCCTCTCATATCAAGTCTCTCCCTCCTCTTCTCTCTCTCTGTTTACTCCTGCTACTCCTCTCATATCAAGTCTCTCCCTCCTCTTCTCTCTCTCTCTCTGTTTACTCCTGCTACTCCTCTCATATCAAGTCTCTCCCTCCTCTTCTCTCTCTCTCTCTGTTTACTCCTGCTACTCCTCTCATATCAAGTCTCTCCCTCCTCTTCTCTCTCTCTCTCTGTTTACTCCTGCTACTCCTCTCATATCAAGTCTCTCCCTCCTCTTCTCTCTCTCTGTTTACTCCTGCTACTCCTCTCATATCAAGTCTCTCCCTCCTCTTCTCTCTCTCTCTCTCTGTTTACTCCTGCTACTCCTCTCATATCAAGTCTCTCCCTCCTCTCTCTCTCTCTCTGTTTACTCCTGCTACTCCTCTCATATCAAGTCTCTCCCTCCTCTTCTCTCTCTCTCTCTGTTTACTCCTGCTACTCCTCTCATATCAAGTCTCTCCCTCCTCTTCTCTCTCTCTCTCTGTTTACTCCTGCTACTCCTCTCATATCAAGTCTCTCCCTCCTCTTCTCTCTCTCTCTCTCTGTTTACTCCTGCTACTCCTCTCATATCAAGTCTCTCCCTCCTCTTCTCTCTCTCTCTCGTTTACTCCTGCTACTCCTCTCATATCAAGTCTCTCCCTCCTCTTCTCTCTCTCTCTCTCTGTTTACTCCTGCTACTCCTCTCATATCAAGTCTCTCCCTCCTCTTCTCTCTCTCTCTGTTTACTCCTGCTACTCCTCTCATATCAAGTCTCTCCCTCCTCTTCTCTCTCTCTCTCTGTTTACTCCTGCTACTCCTCTCATATCAAGTCTCTCCCTCCTCTTCTCTCTCTCTCTCTGTTTACTCCTGCTACTCCTCTCATATCAAGTCTCTCCCTCCTCTTCTCTCTCTCTGTTTACTCCTGCTACTCCTCTCATATCAAGTCTCTCCCTCCTCTTCTCTCTCTCTCTCTGTTTACTCCTGCTACTCCTCTCATATCAAGTCTCTCCCTCCTCTTCTCTCTCTCTCTCTCTGTTTACTCCTGCTACTCCTCTCATATCAAGTCTCTCCCTCCTCTTCTCTCTCTCTGTTTACTCCTGCTACTCCTCTCATATCAAGTCTCTACCTCTCTCTCTCTCTCTCTCTGTTTACTCCTGCTACTCCTCTCATATCAAGTCTCTCCCTCCTCTTCTCTCTTCTCTCTCTCTGTTTACTCCTGCTACTCCTCTCATATCAAGTCTCTCCCTCCTCTTCTCTCTCTCTCTCTGTTTACTCCTGCTACTCCTCTCATATCAAGTCTCTCCCTCCTCTCTCTCTCTCTCTGTTTACTCCTGCTACTCCTCTCATATCAAGTCTCTCCCTCCTCTTCTCTCTCTCTCTCTCTGTTTACTCCTGCTACTCCTCTCATATCAAGTCTCTCCCTCCTCTTCTCTCTCTCTCTCTCTGTTTACTCCTGCTACTCCTCTCATATCAAGTCTCTCCCTCCTCTTCTCTCTCTCTGTTTACTCCTGCTACTCCTCTCATATCAAGTCTCTCCCTCCTCTTCTCTCTCTCTCTCTCTGTTTACTCCTGCTACTCCTCTCATATCAAGTCTCTCCCTCCTCCTCTCTCTCTCTCTCTGTTTACTCCTGCTACTCCTCTCATATCAAGTCTCTCCCTCCTCTTCTCTCTCTCTGTTTACTCCTGCTACTCCTCTCATATCAAGTCTCTCCCTCCTCTTCTCTCTCTCTCTCTCTGTTTACTCCTGCTACTCCTCTCATATCAAGTCTCTCCCTCCTCTTCTCTCTCTCTCTCTGTTTACTCCTGCTACTCCTCTCATATCAAGTCTCTCCCTCCTCTTCTCTCTCTCTCTCTCTGTTTACTCCTGCTACTCCTCTCATATCAAGTCTCTCCCTCCTCTTCTCTCTCTCTGTTTACTCCTGCTACTCCTCTCATATCAAGTCTCTCCCTCCTCTTCTCTCTCTCTCTCTCTGTTTACTCCTGCTACTCCTCTCATATCAAGTCTCTCCCTCCTCTTCTCTCTCTCTCTGTTTACTCCTGCTACTCCTCTCATATCAAGTCTCTCCCTCCTCTTCTCTCTCTCTGTTTACTCCTGCTACTCCTCTCATATCAAGTCTCTCCCTCCTCTTCTCTCTCTCTCTCTGTTTACTCCTGCTACTCCTCTCATATCAAGTCTCTCCCTCCTCTTCTCTCTCTCTCTCTGTTTACTCCTGCTACTCCTCTCATATCAAGTCTCTCCCTCCTCTTCTCTCTCTCTCTCTGTTTACTCCTGCTACTCCTCTCATATCAAGTCTCTCCCTCCTCTTCTCTCTCTCTGTTTACTCCTGCTACTCCTCTCATATCAAGTCTCTCCCTCCTCTTCTCTCTCTCTGTTTACTCCTGCTACTCCTCTCATATCAAGTCTCTCCCTCCTCTCTCTCTCTCTCTGTTTACTCCTGCTACTCCTCTCATATCAAGTCTCTCCCTCCTCTTCTCTCTCTCTGTTTACTCCTGCTACTCCTCTCATATCAAGTCTCTCCCTCTTCTCTCTCTCTCTCTCTCTGTTTACTCCTGCTACTCCTCTCATATCAAGTCTCTCCCTCCTCTTCTCTCTCTCTGTTTACTCCTGCTACTCCTCTCAAATCAAGTCTCTCCCTCCTCTCCTCTTCTCTCTCTGTTTACTCCTGCTACTCCTCTCATATCAAGTCTCTCCCTCCTCTTCTCTCTCTCTGTTTACTCCTGCTACTCCTCTCATATCAAGTCTCTCCCTCCTCTTCTCTCTCTCTCTCTCTGTTTACTCCTGCTACTCCTCTCATATCAAGTCTCTCCCTCCTCTTCTCTCTCTCTGTTTACTCCTGCTACTCCTCTCATATCAAGTCTCTCCCTCCTCTTCTCTCTCTCTGTTTACTCCTGCTACTCCTCTCAAATCAAGTCTCTCCCTCCTCTCCTCTTCTCTCTCTGTTTACTCCTGCTACTCCTCTCATATCAAGTCTCTCCCTCCTCTTCTCTCTCTCTGTTTACTCCTGCTACTCCTCTCATATCAAGTCTCTCCCTCCTCTTCTCTCTCTCTCTCTCTGTTTACTCCTGCTACTCCTCTCATATCAAGTCTCTCCCTCCTCTTCTCTCTCTCTGTTTACTCCTGCTACTCCTCTCAAATCAAGTCTCTCCCTCCTCTCCTCTTCTCTCTCTGTTTACTCCTGCTACTCCTCTCATATCAAGTCTCTCCCTCCTCTTCTCTCTCTCTGTTTACTCCTGCTACTCCTCTCATATCAAGTCTCTCCCTCCTCTTCTCTCTCTCTCTCTCTGTTTACTCCTGCTACTCCTCTCATATCAAGTCTCTCCCTCCTCTTCTCTCTCTCTGTTTACTCCTGCTACTCCTCTCATATCAAGTCTCTCCCTCCTCTTCTCTCTCTCTGTTTACTCCTGCTACTCCTCTCATATCAAGTCTCTCCCTCCTCTTCTCTCTCTCTGTTTACTCCTGCTACTCCTCTCATATCAAGTCTCTCCCTCCTCTTCTCTCTCTCTCTGTTTACTCCTGCTACTCCTCTCATATCAAGTCTCTCCCTCCTCTCTCTCTCTCTCTGTTTACTCCTGCTACTCCTCTCATATCAAGTCTCTCCCTCCTCTTCTCTCTCTCTGTTTACTCCTGCTACTCCTCTCATATCAAGTCTCTCCCTCCTCTTCCTCTCTCTCTCTCTGTTTACTCCTGCTACTCCTCTCATATCAAGTCTCTCCCTCCTCTTCCTCTCTCTCTCTCTGTTTACTCCTGCTACTCCTCTCATATCAAGTCTCTCCCTCCTCTTCTCTCTCTCTCTCTGTTTACTCCTGCTACTCCTCTCATATCAAGTCTCTCCCTCCTCTTCTCTCTCTCTCTCTGTTTACTCCTGCTACTCCTCTCATATCAAGTCTCTCCCTCCTCTTCTCTCTCTCTCTCTGTTTACTCCTGCTACTCCTCTCATATCAAGTCTCTCCCTCCTCTCTCTCTCTCTCTGTTTACTCCTGCTACTCCTCTCATATCAAGTCTCTCCCTCCTCTTCTCTCTCTCTGTTTACTCCTGCTACTCCTCTCATATCAAGTCTCTCCCTCCTCTTCTCTCTCTCTCTCTGTTTACTCCTGCTACTCCTCTCATATCAAGTCTCTCCCTCCTCTCTCTCTCTCTCTCTCTGTTTACTCCTGCTACTCCTCTCATATCAAGTCTCTCCCTCCTCTTCTCTCTCTCTCTCTCTGTTTACTCCTGCTACTCCTCTCATATCAAGTCTCTCCCTCCTCTTCTCTCTCTCTGTTTACTCCTGCTACTCCTCTCATATCAAGTCTCTCCCTCCTCTTCTCTCTCTCTGTTTACTCCTGCTACTCCTCTCATATCAAGTCTCTCCCTCCTCTTCTCTCTCTCTCTCTCTGTTTACTCCTGCTACTCCTCTCATATCAAGTCTCTCCCTCCTCTTCTCTCTCTCTCTGTTTACTCCTGCTACTCCTCTCATATCAAGTCTCTCCCTCCTCTTCTCTCTCTCTGTTTACTCCTGCTACTCCTCTCATATCAAGTCTCTCCCTCCTCTCTCTCTCTCTCTCTCTGTTTACTCCTGCTACTCCTCTCATATCAAGTCTCTCCCTCCTCTTCTCTCTCTCTCTCTGTTTACTCCTGCTACTCCTCTCATATCAAGTCTCTCCCTCCTCTTCTCTCTCTCTCTCTCTGTTTACTCCTGCTACTCCTCTCATATCAAGTCTCTCCCTCCTCTCTCTCTCTCTCTGTTTACTCCTGCTACTCCTCTCATATCAAGTCTCTCCCTCCTCTCTCTCTCTCTCTCTCTGTTTACTCCTGCTACTCCTCTCATATCAAGTCTCTCCCTCCTCTTCTCTCTCTCTCTCTGTTTACTCCTGCTACTCCTCTCATATCAAGTCTCTCCCTCCTCTCTCTCTCTCTCTCTCTGTTTACTCCTGCTACTCCTCTCATATCAAGTCTCTCCCTCCTCTTCTCTCTCTCTCTCTGTTTACTCCTGCTACTCCTCTCATATCAAGTCTCTCCCTCCTCTCCTCTCTCTCTCTCTGTTTACTCCTGCTACTCCTCTCATATCAAGTCTCTCCCTCCTCTTCTCTCTCTCTCTCTGTTTACTCCTGCTACTCCTCTCATATCAAGTCTCTCCCTCCTCTCTCTCTCTCTCTGTTTACTCCTGCTACTCCTCTCATATCAAGTCTCTCCCTCCTCTTCTCTCTCTCTCTGTTTACTCCTGCTACTCCTCTCATATCAAGTCTCTCCCTCCTCTCTCTCTCTCTCTCTCTGTTTACTCCTGCTACTCCTCTCATATCAAGTCTCTCCCTCCTCTCTCTCTCTCTCTCTGTTTACTCCTGCTACTCCTCTCATATCAAGTCTCTCCCTCCTCTTCTCTCTCTCTGTTTACTCCTGCTACTCCTCTCATATCAAGTCTCTCCCTCCTCTTCTCTCTCTCTCTCTGTTTACTCCTGCTACTCCTCTCATATCAAGTCTCTCCCTCCTCTTCTCTCTCTCTCTCTGTTTACTCCTGCTACTCCTCTCATATCAAGTCTCTCCCTCCTCTTCTCTCTCTCTCTCTGTTTACTCCTGCTACTCCTCTCATATCAAGTCTCTCCCTCCTCTTCTCTCTCTCTGTTTACTCCTGCTACTCCTCTCATATCAAGTCTCTCCCTCCTCTCTCTCTCTCTCTGTTTACTCCTGCTACTCCTCTCATATCAAGTCTCTCCCTCCTCTCCTCTCTCTCTCTGTTTACTCCTGCTACTCCTCTCATATCAAGTCTCTCCCTCCTCTCCTCTCTCTCTCTGTTTACTCCTGCTACTCCTCTCATATCAAGTCTCTCCCTCCTCTTCTCTCTCTCTGTTTACTCCTGCTACTCCTCTCATATCAAGTCTCTCCCTCCTCTCCTCTTCTCTCTCTGTTTACTCCTGCTACTCCTCTCATATCAAGTCTCTCCCTCCTCTTCTCTCTCTCTCTGTTTACTCCTGCTACTCCTCTCATATCAAGTCTCTCCCTCCTCTTCTCTCTCTCTCTCTGTTTACTCCTGCTACTCCTCTCATATCAAGTCTCTCCCTCCTCTTCTCTCTCTCTGTTTACTCCTGCTACTCCTCTCATATCAAGTCTCTCCCTCCTCTCCTCTCTCTCTCTGTTTACTCCTGCTACTCCTCTCAAATCAAGTCTCTCCCTCCTCTCCTCTTCTCTCTCTGTTTACTCCTGCTACTCCTCTCATATCAAGTCTCTCCCTCCTCTCTCTCTCTCTCTGTTTACTCCTGCTACTCCTCTCATATCAAGTCTCTCCCTCCTCTCTCTCTCTCTCTCTCTGTTTACTCCTGCTACTCCTCTCATATCAAGTCTCTCCCTCCTCTCCTCTCTCTCTCTGTTTACTCCTGCTACTCCTCTCATATCAAGTCTCTCCCTCCTCTCCTCTCTCTCTCTGTTTACTCCTGCTACTCCTCTCATATCAAGTCTCTCCCTCCTCTTCTCTCTCTCTGTTTACTCCTGCTACTCCTCTCATATCAAGTCTCTCCCTCCTCTTCTCTCTCTCTCTCTGTTTACTCCTGCTACTCCTCTCATATCAAGTCTCTCCCTCCTCTTCTCTCTCTCTGTTTACTCCTGCTACTCCTCTCATATCAAGTCTCTCCCTCCTCTTCTCTCTCTCTGTTTACTCCTGCTACTCCTCTCATATCAAGTCTCTCCCTCCTCTCCTCTCTCTCTCTGTTTACTCCTGCTACTCCTCTCATATCAAGTCTCTCCCTCCTCTCTCTCTCTCTCTCTGTTTACTCCTGCTACTCCTCTCATATCAAGTCTCTCCCTCCTCTCCTCTCTCTCTCTGTTTACTCCTGCTACTCCTCTCATATCAAGTCTCTCCCTCCTCTCTCTCTCTCTCTGTTTACTCCTGCTACTCCTCTCATATCAAGTCTCTCCCTCCTCTTCCTCTCTCTCTCTCTGTTTACTCCTGCTACTCCTCTCATATCAAGTCTCTCCCTCCTCTCTCCTCTCTCTCTCTCTGTTTACTCCTGCTACTCCTCTCATATCAAGTCTCTCCCTCCTCTTCTCTCTCTCTCTCTGTTTACTCCTGCTACTCCTCTCATATCAAGTCTCTCCCTCCTCTTCTCTCTCTCTCTCTGTTTACTCCTGCTACTCCTCTCATATCAAGTCTCTCCCTCCTCTTCTCTCTCTCTCTCTGTTTACTCCTGCTACTCCTCTCATATCAAGTCTCTCCCTCCTCTCTCTCTCTCTCTCTGTTTACTCCTGCTACTCCTCTCATATCAAGTCTCTCCCTCCTCTCTCTCTCTCTCTCTGTTTACTCCTGCTACTCCTCTCATATCAAGTCTCTCCCTCCTCTTCTCTCTCTCTCTCTGTTTACTCCTGCTACTCCTCTCATATCAAGTCTCTCCCTCCTCTTCTCTCTCTCTCTCTGTTTACTCCTGCTACTCCTCTCATATCAAGTCTCTCCCTCCTCTTCTCTCTCTCTCTCTGTTTACTCCTGCTACTCCTCTCATATCAAGTCTCTCCCTCCTCTTCTCTCCTCTCTGTTTACTCCTGCTACTCCTCTCATATCAAGTCTCTCCCTCCTCTTCTCTCTCTCTCTCTGTTTACTCCTGCTACTCCTCTCATATCAAGTCTCTCCCTCCTCTTCTCTCTCTCTCTCTCGTTTACTCCTGCTACTCCTCTCATATCAAGTCTCTCCCTCCTCTTCTCTCTCTCTCTCTGTTTACTCCTGCTACTCCTCTCATATCAAGTCTCTCCCTCCTCTCTCTCTCTCTCTCTCTGTTTACTCCTGCTACTCCTCTCATATCAAGTCTCTCCCTCCTCTCTCTCTCTCTCTCTCTGTTTACTCCTGCTACTCCTCTCATATCAAGTCTCTCCCTCCTCTTCTTCTTCTCCTCTTCTCTCTCTCTGTTTACTCCTGCTACTCCTCTCATATCAAGTCTCTACTCTTCTCTCTCTCTCTCTCTGTTAACTCCTGCTACTCCTCTCATATCAAGTCTCTCTCCAGTGTGTTACTCTCTGTAGTTGTGAGTCTCTGTCAGGTGTGTGTGTGTGTGTGTTGTGTGTGTGTTGTGTGTGTGTGTGTGTTTCCGTGCCCAGTCAGTGAGCATTAAATAGGTAACTGAGTAGCTTATGCCTGAGCAGGGCCAGAAGGAAGGTCTTGTGGTCAAGCAGGTAAAGCGTTTGCTGAAACGTTGTGTTCTCACACACGTTAGTTCTCTTCTCAGTTCTCTTCCCGGTTCTCGTCTCGCTAGACAAGACAACAACAAAAAATTGCACAGGATACAATTCGGAGCCCTGTCATGCAGATATAAAAGCTCCAACCACGTAGCAGACACAAAATAGTTGTTTCTCTCTGTGAGGTCACCTCCCTGACAACCAAAGCTAGTTGTTTCTCTCTGTGAGGTCACCTCCCTGACAACCAAAGCTAGTTGTTTCTCTCTGTGAGGTCACCTCCCTGACAACCAAAGCTAGTTGTTTCTCTCTGTGAGGTCACCTTCCTGACAACCAAAGCTAGTTGTTTCTCTCTGTGAGATCACCTTCCTGACAACCAAAGCTAGTTGTTTCTCTCTGTGAGGTCACCTCCCTGACAACCAAAGCTAGTTGTTTCTCTCTGTGAGGTCACCTTCCTGACAACCAAAGCTAGTTGTTTCTCTCTGTGAGGTCACCTTCCTGACAACCAAAGCTAGTTGTTTCTCTCTGTGAGGTCACCTTCCTGACAACCAAAGCTAGTTGTTTCTCTCTGTGAGGTCACCTCCCTGACAACCAAAGCTAGTTGTTTCTCTCTGTGAGGTCACCTCCCTGACAACCAAAGCTAGTTGTTTCTCTCTGTGAGGTCACCTCCCTGACAACCAAAGCTAGTTGTTTCTCTCTGTGAGGTCACCTCCCTGACAACCAAAGCTAGTTGTTTCTCTCTGTGAGGTCATCTTCCTGACAACCAAAGCTAGTTGTTTCTCTCTGTGAGGTCATCTTCCTGACAACCAAAGCTAGTTGTTTCTCTCTGTGAGGTCATCTTCCTGACAACCAAAGCTAGTTGTTTCTCTCTGTGAGGTCATCTTCCTGACAACCAAAGATAGTTGTTTCTCTCTGTGAGGTCATCTCCCTGACAACCAAAGCTAGTTGTTTCTCTCTGTGAGGTCACCTCCCTGACAACCAAAGCTAGTTGTTTCTCTCTGTGAGGTCATCTTCCTGACAACCAAAGCTAGTTGTTTCTCTCTGTGAGGTCACCTTCCTGACAACCAAAGCTAGTTGTTTCTCTCTGTGAGGTCACCTCCCTGACAACCAAAGCTAGTTGTTTCTCTCTGTGAGGTCACCTTCGGTGACGGATACATCCTAATAGTACCTGTAAAGTTTGTTGAAACATGCCAAACGATGTTTATAATTAATCCTCAGATTGTCTATTGTCTAAATAATCAATAATATTTCAACCGGACAATAGCGTATTCAATAGAAGGGGAAAACAACGAGGGGAGCGCAATCGGTTACGCGCGCAAACCAGCTCTGCTTCATTCTACAGTCCACTTACAAAAATGGTCTCATTTTTCCTTAATTTTTCAGAAAAACAAGCCTGAAACAATGTCTAAAGACTGTTGACATCTAGTGGAGGCCATAGGAACTGCAATCTGGGTCATAACCCATTTCAGACTGTATAGACATTCAATTGAAAACTACACACATCAAAAATATCCCACTTCCTGGATGGATTTTCCTCAGGGTTTTGCCTGCCATATCAGTTCTGTTATACTCACAGACATTATTTTAACAGTTTTGGAAACTTTAGAGTGTTTTCTATCCAAATCTACCAATTATATATGCAATATCCTAGCTTTTGGGCCTGAGTAACAGGCAGTTTACTTTGGGCACGCTTCTCATCCAGATGTTGAAATACTGCTCCCAAGCCTTAACAAGATAAGAAATCCCGCTATGCCCTCCGACGAACCATCAAACAGGCAAAGCGTCAATACAGGACTAAGATCGAATCGTACTACAACGAATCCGACACTCGTCAGATGTGGCATGGCTTGCAAACCATTACAGACTACAAAGGGATGCACAGCCGATAGCTGCCCAGTGACACGAGCCGACCAGACGAGCTGAATTACTTCTATGCTCGCTTCGAGGCAAATAACACTGAAACATGCATGAGAGCATCAGTTGTTCCGGACGACTGTGTGATCACGCTCTCCGAGAGCTGCCCAGTGACACAAGCCGACCAGACGAGCTGAATTACTTCTATGCTCGCTTCGAGGCAAATAACACTGAAACATGCATGAGAGCATCAGTTGTTCTGGACGACTGTGTGATCACGCTCTCCGTAGCCGATGTCAGTAAAACCTTTAAACAGGTCAACATTCACAAGGCCGCAGGGCCAGACGGATTACCAGGGCGTGTACTCAGAGCATGCGCTGAACAACTGGCAAGTGTCTTCATTGACATTTTCAAACTCTCCCTGTCTGAGTCTGTAATACCAACATGTTTTAATCAGACCACCATAGTCCCTGTGCCAAAGAACACTAAGGTAACCTGCCTAAATGACTACAGACCCGTAACACTCACGTCTGTGGCCATGAAGTGCTTTGAAAGGCTGGTCATGGCTCACATCAAAAGCATTATCCCAGAAACCCTAGACCCACTCCAATTTGCAAACCGCCCCAACATATCCACAGATGATACAATCTCTATTGCACTCCACACTGCCCTTTCCCTCCTGGACAAAAGGAACACCTATGTGAGAATGCTATTCATTGACTACAGCTCAACACGGAGGCCCCTCAGGGGTGCGTGCTCAGTCCCCCTCCTGTGTCATAGAAGTGGTTTGGTGAACCACGCCCACATGATGACATTAACCTTGCCTGAGACATTAAGACTTGTATTGGCTACACAAGGCTTTGGCTCAGTGGGCTAAAACAGTCATTTGCTGAGCAGGAGATCTGGGTTCAAACCACGGTCTCGTATTGAATCTGGTGTAGACTGGTAGAACTAATCAAAGAGTCTCATATTGAATCTGGTGTAGACTGGTAGAACTAATCAAAGGGTCTCATATTGAATCTGGTGTAGACTGGTATTACACATCAAAGGGTTTCATATTGAATCTGGTGTAGACTGGTAGAACTAATCAAAGGGTCTCATATTGAATCTGGTGTAGACTGGTAGAACACGTCAAAGGGTCTCATATTGAATCTGGTGTAGACTGGTAGAACACGTCAAAGGGTCTCATATTGAATCTGGTGTAGACTGGTAGAACTAATCAAAGGGTCTCATATTGAATCTGGTGTAGACTGGTAGAACTAATCAAAGGGTCTCATATTGAATCTGGTGTAGACTGGTAGAACACATCAAAGGGTCTCATAGTGAATCTGGTGTAGACTGGTATGACTAATCAAAGGGTCTCATATTGAATCTGGTGTAGACTGGTAGAACTAATCAAAGGGTCTCATATTGAATCTGGTGTAGACTGGTAGAACTAATCAAAGGGTCTCATATTGAATCTGGTGTAGACTGGTAGAACTAATCAAAGGGTCTCATATTGAATCTGGTGTAGACTGGTAGAACTAATCAAAGGGTCTCATATTGAATCTGGTGTAGACTGGTAGAACTAATCAAAGGGTCTCATATTGAATCTGGTGTAGACTGGTAGAACAGATCAAAGGGTCTCATAGTGAATCTGGTGTAGACTGGTAGAACTAATCAAAGGGTCTCATATTGAATCTGGTGTAGACTGGTAGAACAGATCAAAGGGTCTCATAGTGAATCTGGTGTAGACTGGTAGAACAGATCAAAGGGTCTCATAGTGAATCTGGTGTAGACTGGTAGAACTAATCAAAGGGTAACTTAGATGTGAGAATGATACAGACTCAGATCTGGAATATATTACAATATTACAGCTATCAGACTGACCCTTACTCTTTCTCTCTCTCTGTCTCCCCCTCTCTCTTTCTCTCTCTCTCTGTCTCTCTGTCTCCCCTTCCCCTCTCTCTCTCTCTCTCTCTCTCTCTGTCTCTCTGTCTCTCTGTCTCTCTCTCTCTCTGTCTCTCTCTCTCTCTCTCTCTCTGTCTCTCTGTCTCTCTCTCTCTCTCTGTCTCTCTGTCTCCCCTTCCCCTCTCTCTCTCTCTCTCTGTCTCTCTGTCTCCCCTTCCCCTCTCTCTCTCTCTCTCTGTCTCTCTGTCTCCCCTTCCCCTCTCTCTCTCTCTCTCTCTCTCTCTCTGTCTCCCCCTCTCTCTTTCTCTCTCTCTCTGTCTCTCTGTATCCCCTTCCCCTCTCTCTCTCTGTCTCTCTCTGTCTCTCTGTCTCCCCTTCCTCTCTCTCTCTCTGTCTCTCTCTCTCTCTGTCTCTCTGTCTCCCCTTCCCCTCTCTCTCTCTGTCTCTCTCTCTCTCTGTCTCTCTCTCTCTCTCTCTCTGTCTCTCTCTCTCTCTCTCTCTGTCTCTCTCTCTCTCTGTCTCTCTGTCTCCCCTTCCCCTCTCTCTCTCTCTGTCTCTCTCTCTCTCTGTCTCTCTGTCTCCCCTTCCCCTCTCTCTCTCTGTCTCTCTCTCTCTCTGTCTCTCTCTCTCTCTCTCTCTGTCTCTCTCTCTCTCTCTCTCTGTCTCTCTCTCTCTCTGTCTCTCTGTCTCCCCTTCCCCTCTCTCTCTCTCTGTCTCTCTCTCTCTCTGTCTCTCTGTCTCCCCTTCCCCTCTCTCTCTCTGTCTCTCTCTCTCTGTCTCTCTCTCTCTCTCTCTGTGTCTCTGTCTCCCCTTCCCCTCTCTCTCTCTCTGTCTCTCTCTCTCTCTGTCTCTCTGTCTCCCCTTCCCCTCTCTCTCTCTGTCTCTCTCTCTCTCTCTCTGTCTCTCTCTCTCTCTCTCTCTGTCTCTCTCTCTCTCTGTCTCTCTGTCTCCCCTTCCCCTCTCTCTCTCTCTGTCTCTCTCTCTCTCTGTCTCTCTGTCTCCCCTTCCCCTCTCTCTCTCTGTCTCTCTCTCTCTGTCTCTCTCTCTCTCTCTCTGTGTCTCTGTCTCCCCTTCCCCTCTCTCTCTCTCTGTCTCTCTCTCTCTCTGTCTCTCTCTCTCTGTCTCCCCTTCCTCTCTCTCTCTCTGTCTGTCTCTTTGTCTCCCCTTCCTCTCTCTCTCTCTGTCCCTCTCTGTCTCTCTGCCTCTGTCTCCCCCTCCTCTCTCTCTCTGTCTCTCTGTCTCCCCCTCCTCTCTCTCTCCTCCAGTCTCTCTGAGCGTCCGTCCCGACAGATCTCAGTTCTTTGAATATGAGTCTTTAATTGTGAGCTGTGAGGTTCAGGGGAACTCTGCTGGATGGACACTGAAGAGATACACATCGACTGGGAAGCTTTCAGCTTGTGGAACGGACTGGGGAAAACATCAAGGGTCTTTATGCATCGTGTCACTAATCCTATCAGACAGCGGAGTGTACTGGTGTGAGTCTGGGTCTGGACAACACAGCAATGCTGTCAACATCACAGTACACGGTATGTCCACAAATCTAATAATATTATAGTGTTTAGCGTTTAATCTGGTTAATCTGGTGCTGTGATACAGGAGAGACCTGTTTTTATATCAAATCAAATCAAATCAAATCAAATTTTATTAGTCACATACACATGGTTAGCAGATGTATATATATATACAGATGGTGTCACGACTGTCGCCGAAGTCGGATCCTCTCCATGTTCGGGCGGTCAACGTCACCGGTCTTCTAGCCATCGCCGATCCACCTTTAATTTTCCATTTGTTTTGTCTTGTTTTGCATATTGTGACGGGTTTTGCACCCATATTTTGTTATTCTGGATTGGTTTTGATAATTAAACTGCTCCGGTTATTAACCAGTTCTGCTCTCCTGCATCTGACTTCCCTGCCACCAGCTACGCACTCCTTACAGCTGGAGCTGTGATCCTGGAGAGACCTGTTTATATATGATGTTTATATATTATATACAGCTGGTGCTGTGATCCTGGAGAGACCTGTTTATATATGATGTTTATATATTATATACAGCTGGAGCTGTGATCCTGGAGAGACCTGTTTATATATGATGTTTATATATTATATACAGCTGGAGCTGTGATCCTGGAGAGTCCTGTTTATATATTATATACAGCTGGAGCTGTGATCCTGGAGAGACCTGTTTATATATTATATACAGCTGGAGCTGTGATCCTGGAGAGTCCTGTTTATATATGATGTTTATATATTATATACAGCTGGAGCTGTGATCCTGGAGAGTCCTGTTTATATATGATGTTTATATATTATATACAGCTGGAGCTGTGATCCTGGAGAGTCCTGTTTATATATGATGTTTATATATTATATACAGCTGGAGCTGTGATCCTGGAGAGTCCTGTTTATATATGATGTTTATATATTATATACAGCTGGAGCTGTGATCCTGGAGAGTCCTGTTTATATATGATGTTTATAAATTATATACAGCTGGAGCTGTGATCCTGGAGAGCCCTGCCCTTCCTGTGACTGAGGGAGATTCTGTGACTCTGCGCTGCAGATATCAGGGAACTTCCTCTAACCTCACAGCTGATTTCTACAAAGATGGATCCCTCATCGGGACTGAGACTACAGGAGAGATGACCATCCCTGCAGTATCCAAGTCAGATGAAGGACTCTACAAGTGTTCCAACTCTGAAGGAGAATCACCAGAGAGCCTGATGACTCTGACAGGTGAGGAAATAAATGTTTTTTCACGTTCCGAATCGTTCTATTTTGTTTTAGGAAAATGCACATTTTAAGCCATTCCGGAATTCAGTGCAAACTGTCTGTCTGTCTGTCTGTCTGTCTGTCTGTCTGTCTGTCTGTCTGTCTGTCTGTTTGTCACTCTGTCTGTCTGTTTGTCACTCTGTCTGTCTGTTTGTCACTCTGTCTGTCTGTCTGTCTGTCTGTCTGTCTGTCTGTCTGTCTGTCTGTCTGTCTGTCTGTCTGTCTGTCTGTCTGTCAAAGTTGTCCTTAAGTTTGGGTCAGTCACAGTGGTCACGTATTCTGCCACTGTGTACTCTCTGTTTAGGGTCAGTCACAGTGGTCAGGTATTCTGCCACTGTGTACTCTCTGTTTAGGGTCAGTCACAGTGGTCAGGTATTCTGCCACTGTGTACTCTCTGTTTAGGGTCAGTCACAGTGGTCAGGTATTCTGCCACTGTGTACTCTCTGTTTAGGGTCAGTCACAGTGGTCAGGTATTCTGCCACTGTGTACTCTCTGTTTAGGGTCAGTCACAGTGGTCAGGTATTCTGCCACTGTGTACTCTCTGTTTAGGGTCAGTCAGTGGTCAGGTATTCTGCCACTGTGGACTCTCTGTTTAGGGTCAGTCACAGTGGTCAGGTATTCTGCCACTGTGTACTCTCTGTTTAGGGTCAGTCACAGTGGTCAGGTATTCTGCCACTGTGGACTCTCTGTTTAGGGTCAGTCACAGTGGTCAGGTATTCTGCCACTGTGTACTCTCTGTTTAGGGTCAGTCACAGTGGTCAGGTATTCTGCCACTGTGTACTCTCTGTTTAGGGTCAGTCAGTGGTCAGGTATTCTGCCACTGTGTTCTCTCTGTTTAGGGACAGTCACAGTGGTCAGGTATTCTGCCACTGTGTACTCTCTGTTTAGGGTCAGTCAGTGGTCAGGTATTCTGCCACTGTGTACTCTCTGTTTAGGGCCAAATAGCATTCTAGTTTGTTCTGTTTTTTTTGTTAATTCTTTCCAATGTGTCAAGTAATTATCTTTTTGTTTTCTCATAATGTGGTTGTGTCTAATTGTGTTGCTGTCCTGGGGCTCTGTGTGGTGTGTTTGTGTTTGTGAACAGAGCCCCAGGACCAGTTTGCTTAGGGGACTCTTCTCCAGGTTCATCTCTCTGTAGGTGATGGCTCTGTGGGGTGTGTTTGTGAACAGAGCCCCAGGACCAGCTTGCTTAGGGGACTCTTCTCCAGGTTCATCTCTCTGTAGGCGATGGCTCTGTGGGGTGTGTTTGTGAACAGAGCCCCAGGACCAGTTTGCTTAGGGGACTCTTCTCCAGGTTCATCTCTCTGTAGGTGATGGCTCTGTGGGGTGTGTTTGTGAACAGAGCCCCAGGACCAGCTTGCTTAGGGGACTCTTCTCCAGGTTCATCTCTCTGTAGGTGATGGCTCTGTGGGGTGTGTTTGTGGACAGAGCCCCAGGACCAGCTTGCTTAGGGGACTCTTCTCCAGGTTCATCTCTCCGTAGGTGATGGCTCTGTGGGGTGTGTTTGTGGACAGAGCCCCAGGACCAGCTTGCTTAGGGGACTCTTCTCCAGGTTCATCTCTCCGTAGGTGATGGCTTTGTTATGGAAGATTTGGATTCGCTTCCTTTTAGGTGGTTGTAGAATTTAACGTCTCTTTTCTGGATTTTGATAATTAGTGGGTATCGGCCTAATTCTGCTCTGCATTATTTGGTGTTCTACATTGTACACAGGATATTTTTGCAGAATTCTGCATGCAGAGTCTCAAATTTGGTGTTTGTCCCATTTTGTGAATTCTTGGTTGGTGAGGGGACCCCAGACCTCACAACCATAAAGGGCAATGGGTTCTATAACTGATTCAAGTATTTTTAGCCAGATCCTAATTGGTATGTCAAATTTTATGTTCCTTTTGATGGCATAGAAGGCCCTTCTTGCCTTGTCTCTCAGATAACAGCTTTGTGGAAGTTACCTGTGGCGCTGATGTTTAGGCCAAGGTATGTATAGTTTTTGTGTGCTCCAGGGCAACGGTGTCTAAATGGAATTTGTATTTGTGGTCCTGGCGACTGGACCTTTTTTGAAACACAATTATTTTGGTCTTACTGAGATTTACTATCAGGGCCCAGGTCTGACAGAATCTGTGCAGAAGATCTAGGTGCTGCTGTAGGCCCTCCTTAGTTGGTGACAGAAGCACCAGATCATCAGCAAACAGTAGACATTTGTCTTCAGATTCTAGCAGGGTGAGGCCGGGTGCTGCAGACTGTTCTAGTGTCCTTGCCAATTTGTTGATATATATGTTGAAGAGGGTGGGGCTTAACTTCTTCTGGCTGCAAGCCCGAAGCCGGGCACAATATGACAACAGCCACTTCAAGTGCAGGGCGCGAAATTCAAAATATATTCTTTAGAAATATTTAACTTTCACACATTAACAAGTCCAATACAGCATATGAAAGATAAACATCTTGTGAATCCAGCCAACATGTCCGATTTTTAAAATGTTTTACAGCGAAAACACCAAATATATTTATGTTAGCTCACCACCAAATACAAAAAAGGACAGACATTTTTCACAGCACAGGTAGCATGCACAAAGCCAACCTAACTAACCAAGAACCAACCAAACTAACCAATAAACAACTTCATCAGATGACAGTCTCATAACATGTTATACAATAAATCTATGTTTTGTTCGAAAAATGTGCATATTTGAGGTATAAATCAGTTTTACATTGCAGCTACCATCACAGCTACCGTCACAAATAGGACCGAAGCAGCCAGAGTAATTACAGACACCAACATCAAATACCTAAATACTCATCATAAAACATTTCAGAAAAATCGATGGTGTATAGCAAATTAAAGACAAACATCTTGTGAATCCAGCCAATATTTCCGATTTTTTAAGTGTTTTACAGCGAAAACACAATATAGCATTATATGAGCTTACTACAATAGCCTACCACACTACCGCATTCATTCATCAACGCACGTTAGCGATAGCAATAGGCACGTTAGCGATAGCGAATAAACCAGCAAAAGATATATAATTTTTGACTAATCTTGATAACCTGCATCAGATGACAGTCCTATAACATCAGGTTATACATACACTTATGTTTTGTTCGAAAATGTGCATATTTAGAGCTGAAATCAGCGGTTACACATTGTGCTAACGTAGCATCTTTTTCCCAGAATGTGCGGATATTTTTATGGCACTCAACTATTCTGACCAAATAACTATTCATAAACAGGACTAAAAAATACATGTTGTATAGGAAATGATAGATACACTAGTTCTTAATGCAATCGCCGTGTTAGAATTCTAAAAATAACTTCATTACGACATCCAGCTTAGGTATAGCGAGAGAGTACCCAAAATCTGGGCGCAAACGACTATTTCACATGTTCGACAGATATATGAAATAGCATCATAAAATGGGTCCTACTTTTGATGATCTTTCATCACAAGGGGTGTACAAGGGGTCCTTTGTCGGGAACAATCGTTGTTTGGATTTAGAATGTCCTCTTCTCCAGTCAATTAGCACGGAAAGCTAGCAAAGTGGCGCTAAGCTCTCCTTCCTGAACAAAGGCAGACAACGCAACACGCCTAACGTCCCGAATAAATTTCAATAATCTAATAAAACTATATTGAAAAAACACACTTTACGATGATATTGTCACATGTATCAAATAAAATCAAAGCCGGAGATATTAGTCGTCCATAACGACAGCTTTACAGAAGGCAAATCCAGGTCCCTTCACGCGCTCTCCAGAAAACAGGAAACTGGTGACACGTCATGCCGAGAGCTATTATTCGATCCCAGATCAAGTTACACACTCCATTTCTTCTCTCACTGCCTGTCAACATCTAGTGGAAGACGTATGAAGTGCATCTAAACTAATAAATATCAAGGACATTAATAGGCAGGCCGTAGAACAGAGCATCGATTTTCAGATTTTCCACTTTCTGTCAGGAAGTTTGCTGCAAAATGAGTTCTGTTTTACTCACAGATATAATTCAAACGGTTTTAAAAACTAGAGAGTGTTTTCTATCCAATAGTAATAATAATATGCATATTGTACGAGCAAGAATTGAGTACGAGGCCGTTTGAAATGGGCACCTTTTATCCGGCTACTCAATACTGCCCCTGCAGTATGCATCGGCGATTGCATTGTATCTATCATTTCCTATACAACATGTATTTTTTAGTAAAGTTTATGAATAGTTATTTGGTCAGAATAGCTGAGTGTCAGAAACATATACGGAGATTCTGGAAAATAGTTGCTACATGGTCACATTGTATAACCACGAATTTCAGCTCTAAATATGCACATATTCGAACAAACCATATTTGTATTGTGTAATATGATGTTATAGGACTGTCATCTGATGAAGGTTAGTGAAAAAATTCATATCTTTTGCTGGTTTATTCGCTATCGCTAACGTGCCTAACGAATCAATGCTGTTGTGTGGTTGGCTATTGTAGTAAGCTAATATAATGCTATATTGTGTTTTCGCTGTAAAACACTTAAAGAATCGGAAATATTGGCTGGATTCACAAGATGTCTGTCTTTCATTTGCTGTACATCATGTATTTTTCATAAATGTTTTATGATGAGTATTTAGGTATTTCAATTTGGTCTCAATAATTGTTCTAGCTGCTTCGGTGCTATTTACGATTGTAGCTGCAATGTAAAACTGATTTATACCTCAAATATGCACATTTTTCGAACAAAACATAGATTTATTGTATAACATGTTATAAGACTGTCATCTGATGAAGTTGTTTCTTGGTTTGTTTGGTTGGTTTTGTGCATGCTACCTGTGCTGTGAAAAATGTCTGTGCTTTTTTGTATTTGGTGGTGAGCTAACATAAATATACGTGGTGTTTTCGCTGTAAAACATTTTAAAAAATCGTACATGTTGGCTGGATTCACAAGATGTTTATCTTTCATTTGCTGTATTGGACTTGTTAATGTGTGAAAGTTAAATATTTCTAAAAAATATATTTTGAATTTCGCGCCCTGCACTTGGACGGGCTGTTGTCATAAGTGTACTGCCACCGGCCTGCAGCCATAACAGGTTTTAAGGTGTGCAGGGTGAATACGTGGTCTGTCGTACGGTAATTTGGTAAAAAAGACAATTTGACATTTGCTCAGTATATTGTTTTCACTGAGGAAATGTACAAATCTGCTGTTAATGATAATGCAGAGTATTTCCCCAAGGTTGCTGTTGACGCATATCTCTCTGTCTCTTTCTCTCAGTTCTCTCTCCTCTTCCAGTCTCTCTGACCGTCCGTCCCGACAGATCTCAGTTCTTTGAATATGAGTCTTTAATTGTGAGCTGTGAGGTTCAGGGGAACTCTGCTGGATGGACACTGAAGAGATACACATCGACTGGGAAGCTTTCAGCTTGTGGAACGGACTGGGGAAAACATCAAGGGTCTTCTTGCATCGTGTCACTAATCCTATCAGACAGCGGAGTGTACTGGTGTGAGTCTGGGTCTGGACAACACAGCAATGCTGTCAACATCACAGTACACGGTATGTCCACAAATCTACGAACATGATAGTGTTTAGCGTTTAATCTGGTGCTGTGATACAGGAGAGACCTGTTTTTATATTATATACAGCTGGTGTCACGGCTGTCGCCGAAGTCGGATCCTCTCCTTGTTCGGGCGGTCAACGTCACCGGTCTTCTAGCCATCGCCGATCCACTTTTCATTTTCCATTTGTTTTGTCTTGTTTTGCATATTGTGACGGGTTTTGTACCCATATTTTGTTATTCTGGATTGGTTTTGATAATTAAACTGCTCCGGTTATTAACCAGTTCTGCTCTCCTGCATCTGACTTCCCTGCCACCAGCTACGCACTCCTTACAGCTGGAGCTGTGATCCTGGAGAGTCCTGTTTATATATGATGTTTATATATTATATACAGCTGGAGCTGTGATCCTGGAGAGACCTGTTTATATATTATATACAGCTGGAGCTGTGATCCTGGAGAGTCCTGTTTATATATGATGTTTATATATTATATACATTTGGAGCTGTGATCCTGGAGAGACCTGTTTATATATTATATACAGCTGGAGCTGTGATCCTGGAGAGACCTGTTTATATATGATGTTTATATATTATATACAGCTGGAGCTGTGATCCTGGAGAGACCTGTTTATATATTATATACAGCTGGAGCTGTGATCCTGGAGAGCCCTGTCCGTCCTGTGACTGAGGGAGATTCTGTGACTCTGCACTGCCGATATCAGGGAACTTCCTCTAACCTCACAGCTGATTTCTACAAAGATGGATCCCTCATCGGGACTGAGACTACAGGAGAGATGACCATCCCTGCAGTATCCAAGTCAGATGAAGGACTCTACAAGTGTTCCACCTCTGAAGGAGAATCACCAGAGAGCCTGATGACTCTGACAGGTGAGGAAATAAACGTTTTTTCACGTTCCGAATCGTTCTATTTTGTTTTAGGAAAATGCACATTTTAAGCCATTCCGGAATTCAGT